>NW_020897704.1:6604254-6654951 GCF_003984885.1 Neopelma chrysocephalum
AGACTAGTAAGTAAACTGCAGCATCTTTTGCAAAGGTGTGAATATTATCTTCTCAGGCCTTGTAGCACAATACGAAGAAACTTATATATATATATATCATAAAACAGGTTTCAGTCACCATGAAGAGCAACATGAATCCAAATCTGACTTTTCATATGCTTTATTATTATCACCAAGTGAACTTGTTTAACAGTAGTTTATTTTCTATAGCAATACCTTTGACAATACTCCTCTTTCATGCATGTGTGGATGCGCTCACTGCAATTATAGAACACATCAGAGGCTTCACACATATACATCTACATTTTGCCCTTGCTCCCTAATGATTTAACACAATATAGAAAGTACAGAAACTAAAAGCTACAACTCCTGTGATAGATCATTAGTCTGTGTTCAGTACTGTCAAAATATGTAAAAAAGGTAAATAACAGTATGAATTCACCTAAAGACAAATCTAGACTATGAGTACAATCATCAGAAATACACTAGTAAATAGCAAAGAAGTTATTTACTAGGAAAAAAAAGAGATAAAATTACTGGCACTATTGAATGATCACTTTAGAGTGTACAAGAACATCGTTGTACAGAGGTCATGTGCTCTACTATTTTGTGATTCACAGCAATACCTATACATCTTTCATAGTCATAAGGCTAAGACTGAAAATGCAGGAAGCTTAGCTATCTTAGTAGGTACACAGCTGAAGTGATGTTCTTAGGAATACGTGTGATTAGTACTTTGCTACTAAAGCAATAAGTAGGATGCCTGCAGTTCTTCGAGACACACCTATATTAATGGGTAGTGCGAATACATAGATTAAGAAACATTCAGGTATAGCATCAAAAGATACATAGAATGGAATGAACATATGTTACTGATAATAACTCACATTAGAGTATGTACAGTAAATGAATGAAGTAAATAACTGATTAAAATACATGCTAGATGCCTGTAATGAAACTGATCTGCAAACACTGAGAAATTAGTGATCCAGTGAACCATTAACCTGAGTAGGTGCATGCCTGTGGTGTGCTACAGGTATGTATAGCTGTACCATCTCACCTGTGCTGTGCTGTGTGTATCCCTTGGCTTCAGGATAACGTTAGTCCACCCAGGGTAACACAGGAACCTGTAGGCAGCTCCCACTCAGTACGGGCAACTATACCAACTGCATGATCTTGCTTTTATGTAAAAGTGTCACAAAAAACTCTCACATGAACATCTTTTCACTTTCACTGTAGAAACTGATGCCTTAAGCCCATAATGATTTTCTTATTTTTCTACCTTATAAGTTTTATAGGTAATAGAAGTAGATTTTAGAAACACTTTCTCCCTCCTCCCCATAGTACCCTTTAGTTTATACATTCCTTAATCATCTCACCCCATTCCATACCCCCCCTATCACCCTACCCCCATATCTAGTAGAAAATGTTTAGTCTTTTAGTCAAGGCAGGCCTGTCTTGTTTGGAGAACGCTTGTATCTTGGCCTAAACCGCAGGACAGAGTCAAAGAACTGCGTCACCCTGCTCTCTGTACGCTGAAGATGAGGAAGATGATGAAGAGGGGGTCCCAAAAAGCACCCCAGACCCAATTCCAAGAGGCGGGCCAGGGGGTGGACCAGGCCAAAAGTTATAGGGTGGACACACCTGGGATTGGCCAAATATTGTTATAAATGTAACATCCCGAGCACAGCCCGGGGCGCGCGTGCCGTGTAACATCTATTGCCTTGGCATAATTAAATCCCTTTCTTATCTCACCCCAGCTAACGGCTTCTAGATTTTTTTCATAGCACCAGCTGAGCAGGCATCAAACTATGTTTTCTTTCAAGGAAACCTTGTAAGAGCTCAAAAGACTGAGGTGGGGTAACTTTTTCAGGGATGAAATCTGCACAATGCGCAACGATCAGCAGCCCATTCAGCATCTCAAAAATTAGGCTTTCCAGCATCTGAAGGGACTAAGACTATCTATGTCATCCCCTATTTCTTTCTAACTATGGCTATAATATTTGATAACTATATTAATTATAATGTTAACAAAATCAAGAAACAGCATTATAAATGATATTTTATAGAATACAAGTTCCTTTCCTACAGAAATCATAATGAACCATGACCTACTGGTGAAAATAATTTCTCATAGATGAAAACAAGCTGTAAGAAAATTAAAGATATATTTTAGACATATATAGAGAGAGCAATGGCTTGGATTTTGGAGAGCTAAATAAAAAAGTGATTTTTTTCTGAGTCCGTGATAAAGATAATTGGATGAGTTCCTGTTTGATGGAAGAAATAAATTGAGGAGTCAATCTTAACTGGCCTGCAGGCAAACTGAACCCCAGAACACCAAAAGAGAGAAACATAAAAATCCAGATCCCATAAGACAAATAAGTCAATTTACTCAATCATATAGGAATGAAAGGGTTTAAATTATAGATAATCATGGAAAAATTATTTTATATTACATAAAAAATATGAATAGGTAGAAAGACCAGGTAGGAGGTAGAGATGTACTGCTGGAGTGTGGAGAGGCAAAGAGAAGTAAGTAAGAGCTCTAAAGCACCGTGATTACTCTTTTCTGAATTTTTATTTCAAATTCAAAATCATCATGTAAATAGCATTGCATTTCACACTTTTTCATTTCATTGGCATTCACAAGATTATAGATATACTTAAAAGGAGTAAAATTTATATATCAACAAACATTAGTTCTCACTCGAAATATGACCAAGCTAATTAAACCCCTTGTAGTTCCTGAAACCAAGAACTTAGCAGGATTTACAGAATGGTTTGGATATGTGATGGGTATGAAGACTGTCCTGAGGTCTTTAAAATAGGAAATTAGAGCAATGGAATAAGGGAGAGAGACACACAAAGAAAAGAAAATTATTACTTTGCATAATAATTTAAACCAACTTGTTGAGATCCTTACTGATGTTTCTCAACAAGATTAGCCAGAAAAGATCCCTAGACAATAAATTATGGGAAGATAGTGCAAATTTCAGCACATAGTAAGTGAAAATATAGTGAAACTCATATTATTATCTACAATCAAACTACATGTCATAAAAAATTAAATTGGCAGCATTAAACTAGAAAGAGAATTAGAGTGATCACAATTAAATATATGTCAGTAGCAGAATACTTCATATGTATTTTGTGGGCAAATGCATATGTCCAGCATATAGTCCCAAAATGGATGCCCATTAGGGTAATGAAAACTGTCATCAGAAACATAGAAGGATCACAGGCTAGATGAGAATTGGATTCCAACAAGCCAGAAGGAAATCACTTTTAGGGAAGAAATTGATGCAGAGGGAGATTCTGTCAGATAAAGAGCAATGCTGATGAAGGACTTGGAGCACCTTGAACTGACAATTAATCAGGATCACATTTTTTCTCCTTTCTATGCTGTAACTTCAAGAAATTCATTCAACCTGTTCTGGCTTAGGAAAGAAATCTTCAGTGTAAGCACAGATTTCTTGTAGTTAAATTCAATTTGTTGTGAATTTCTCCTTCTGTTCTTAGCATACATATATTGCTGTAATACGTCAAAGACCTTAACTGAAGAAATAACTTGAAATAAAGCTAAGAAGCTTTCAGCTATCTAAACACAGGCACCTAGTGTTCTTTTAGGCTCTGTTGAATACCTTGCCAGAGCTGCAGCTGCAGCTTCAAAAGGGCACAGGTCTTCCATGAAGAGGGTTTTGTATAGTCAGTAGATGTTACATGATAGCCTAGACAATTTTGAAATGGCATATCTATCTCCAGTCAAGTTAATTCCTTCCTGTCTGATTTGCACGCCTAGAAAATTCCCGAGTGGACAAAATGTTTGTGAAAATCAGGCTTTTTTTAAAATGATTTATAAAGAGCATGAATATTTTTTTACTAATCCATCATTTTCTTGAGCACTGCTGAAATCACTAATAACCGCATGAAATACCACAAGCTGATGAGATGGAGTAACTTGTTTCATTCTTGCTTTTTTTTATGATGCTGAACCTGCAGGAGTAAACCGCTTCAAACAATCTGCTTTTCCAAAATGAAAAATGATTCAGTGTTCAGCAAAGATTATTGAGACACTAAACACAAAGTCAAATCAACTGTGTGAAGGATTCACACATACACCATGAAGTTAAAATCCTAAAATCCTCCAGTGCTTAGGCCTTAGAAATATATTTTATTTCTTGATGTTTGAAAACAGTCCCTATAGGGCCCTTGTGCATGTCAGAGAGAAAGCAAAGTAGAGAAACTGCTTAAGTGACAGGGAAATAAAGAAAGTGAAAAGCAGAATGAAGAAGAGAAGGAAAAGTGAGGTCACATAATATTCCTCTAGCTAGTTTTTCCACAGCAAAGGAAGGATGCTGGATGAGGCGAATGAGGATGTCTTGAAGGACAGAAAGTACTGAAATAAAAGATAGGATTAAAAACACAAGGTGGGTCATGCATATTCTAGTATATATTTCTGAAGGGTAGAGAAAGAAATATTAGTGATGTGGCCATGTGGATGAATTCTGAAGTAAGAGAGTTGGACAAAGAACCAAGGGTACAGAAGAATAAAAGCCAGGAGAGTCAGTCATCTGTGATAGATTATAGAACTGTTTGATTTGTTTGCCTACAGTTTGCTTTATGGAACTATTCCACTCTGATGGGAGCAGGAGGTCACTGCTTTCCCAGAAAACAGTTGTGAATGGTCATCTCTGGGAAAGTTCAGAAGCAACCAAGAAGAGGGGAAGCAAGGAGGGACATTGTCGTATAGGTGCACAGACTGTCTATTGATTTATTGCTTTTTTTAAAAAAAGCAGGCAAAGAGAGCAGTTTTAATGTAAGGTCATAGACAAATTGAGGTCTCATCATACCCTATCACAAGTGGAAAGAGAAAAGAGATCAAGAACAATGATGAGAGGGCTGAGCGGACACATAATTAATGTCGATAGATTAGAAATCCACTGAGAGTGCTGACAGACCAGCATTTGATTTTGAAGGAAGATGAAGGAAAAAAGCAGTGCCAGCTTGGCACTGCAGTGGTTCTGCACTGATTAAGTACTTAGTGAAGGGTTAAGTACTTAGAGCTCCCTGAGAACTTCACTCTGGGTTAAGTGCACTCAGCATGTGGCTCAGTGAACCTTATACAGCAAAACTCCCTGAGTTATTGAGGCTGCGGCAGGTTGCACTCTGCAAACTTGTTAATATATTACAGAAATCATGAATTTTGTGAATGCATTGTAAAAATAAGTAAGTTTTTCTATTTATTAACATTTGTTCCTTGTATCTTTCTCTGTTTATAATCTGCAGTTTGACAATCAAATAGAATATTATTATTTATCTATGAAAATATAAAGACTAATAATGAAAATTTGGAGCCAGGAAATATTTTATTTCCCAAACACTTCTGAGTAGCCAAAAGTACAGCTCAGAAAAAAATTTTCATCATCATGTTTGAATCCTTTACATATTACATGTAGACATGTCAAAGCTCTGGATATTTATTAAAATAGTCTTTATTTTATTTTACTTATTCTGTGAAGATTTTTTTCATTGCTGTGTGTCCATTGAATATATATTTCATTGCAGCCACAGTCTCATACTAGAATACCTAAAATGCCTTTGTTAAAATATGCCCATCTCTTTATTTAATATCAAACCCAATGTCATATTTGCCTCATATTCATCAATGGTCTTTAAATGTCATATCCTTGCCATAATGCCCCTTGTGCTTTGATTACCATTCATTGGCAGAAGAACTTAGTAATTAGCCTTGAGCTGAAATCTCTCAATTTGACTGATTAATCAGATTTTGAAAAAAAATAAAGATTAACATAGAAAAAAATTGTTGTAACTGCAATGCAGTTATAGATATTTTTAGACTTTTATCAGTATGTGTTGCTGTATGGGGTTTGCTTGGTGAGGTTTTTGTTGGGGTGAGTTGCAGAGGTGACCTATGTGAGAAGAGATCATGGGCTGCCTCTGTGACAGACCCAGCCAGTTCTAGCCAGTTCAAAATGAACTCACTGCTGCACAAATCTGAGCTCATCAGCTAAGCTGGTGGTGTCTCTGTGAAAACATATTTAAGAAAGGGTAAAAACCACAGCACAATCCAAACACATTTCTGAGAAAGGACTGAGAAAAACGTAAGAGAAACAGCCCAGCAGACACCAAGATCAGTGAAGAAGGAGGGGAAGGAGGTGCTTAAGGTGCTGGAGCAGAGATTCCCCTGCAACCAGTGGAGAAGACCCTTGTGAGCAGCTTGCCACCCTCACATCCCATGGAGGACCAAAAGGGAGAATATATCCACACTGCAGCCTGTGGAGGAGCCCCCACTGGAGCAAGTGGACATGCCCTGAAGGAAGCTGCAGCTCATAGGCAGCCCATGCAGGACAACATTTGCTGACAGAAATGGTAGCCTGCAAACAAAAGCCTACACAAGAACAGGTTTCCTGGTGGGAACTGGAGCGCATGAGGGACCATGCTGGAGCAGTCCATTCATGAAGGACTTAACCCAGAAGGGACCCATGCTGGAGTAGTTCTAGAATAACAGCCCATGGGAATGACCCACACTGGTGTAGTCTATGAAGGACTATATCTTGTGCGAGGGAGTCCATGCCGGAGCAGAGGAAAAGTGCAAGAAGGGAGTGGCAGAGGTGAAGTGTTATGGATTGACTGCAATCCCCATTCCCCATACCCCCACACTGCTCAGAGGAAAAACATAGAGGAGTCAGAAGTGAAGCTGAGCCCAGGAATAAGGGAGGGTTGAAGGCTAGGTATTTTTAGTTCTGTCTTTGTTTTTCACCATCTCACTCTATTTTAATGGGCAATATATGAAATTAATAAATTAATTTCCCCAAGTTGGCCTGTTTTGCCTGTGATGGGAATTGGTAAAAAAACCTCCTTGTCTTTATCTCAATCCAGAAGCTTTTTAATTGTATTTTCTCCCCCTGTCCTGTTGAGGAGAGGAGTGACAGAGTGCCTTGGTGGTCATCTGGGAGCCAGCCAAGGTTAATGCACCACACTAGCTCTTTATGCTTTAACGAAAAAAAAAAAGCCAATTAAGAGGCAACTTGTTGTTAATAACATAATCAGGGTAATTTCTTCATGGTAAATCAGTCAGAAAAATGCTAATTACATAATCTCTAGTAGTTTTGTATTTTGTTTTAATAATTGAAATGAAGTACAAATCAAACATTGATCCTAATAGTAGCCAAAAGGCATACCTGCCTTTTTGTTGACTGACAAGACAATACTGTTTTGCTCACTACATTAAGGTTGCTTATAAATTATTTCAGATACCCAGAGCCCTAATGACACATTAGAAACATATTTAATGAAAATATGTACGGAAATCTTATCTTAGAGACACATAAGGTGAATTTTTGTGTTGTTTTGAATATCTTACCAATAAACTGAACGACATAGGCTTTTTTTTTTCCTATTATGTTCAATGTGCAAGAGCACAGACATTTAGCAGAAACACTAAGGTTGAGACACTCCATCTTGTAATGTTTAAAAAAGTAACATAAAACAATCCTACACACAGTGATAGAGCGTAAGTTAATACGTAGAGCCATATCAGTGTTAATACTTATTTGAATAGATTCTAAAGACAGCAAATAAACTGCCTGTAAAGGAGTTTTTCTCAAATTCTTCTCTTGCATGAGGCCAGAAACCTCCATAAAAAGGAGATATATGCAGTTATGTAGAGTCTGGTAATTAATCTGAGCTAACATTAAGTCAGTTTGGGATTTGGTTTAGCAACAACTGTTTGACAGATGTCCTTTCCAAGTCATTCTTAGTCTAGGTTCCAGGAAAGTCTTACAGCATACGAATGTTGACTCCCAAAACATTTAGGCAGAAAAGAATTAAAAACTGAGACTCCCAGCTCCTGAGGGAATATTTTACACAGCAGGTAGACAATTATATGGAATACAGGTGACCTTATACTCCGCAATCTGAGCAAACCAGGTTTGATCAGAACATGACAAGCACATGGAGCCTCAGGCAGAGGGAAATCTGTTCACTGAATCCTTAAAGCAGAATCACAAATTCCCCTGTGAATGATATAGGAGAAAACTCAGTTTTTTTCTGTCACTACAAACGCATACAGTAAAAAATTGCATTGCTTACCCTTTATGTGCTAAGATGTCAGGACAATGGAAAAGAGTCAGAATTAATTTCAGACATCAGACTTTCTTTTTCACCATAAATACAGAACTGATCATATTTTCTTTAGTTCTTTAGAATCTCATATTAGAAGTCACATATACGTTGCTTTCTCACTTCACTGTGAGAAAATTTGTCAGTCGGAAAGACTTTATTTTTGAGAAGTCTTCTGTGACTTCAAAAATACTTATTTGGCTTACTTCCATCATACTGGTCATTTTTATGTAATTCTTCTGATGATTTGGTGTAAGTACCTTATAGTTATTAACATTTTATTATTTTAATCACCTTAATTTCTTTTATTTCTCAATCCAGTCTTCTAGTTCCTCCATCTTATTAATTCTCTTATTTAAACTCTCTTCAGTTTGTCAATATCTTTCTAGAAGTTCAGGTGTTCTGTTTACAGAAAATTCAGTATTAACATCTTATTCATTACTAATTCATCATCATGTCTCACCTTGAAGTCCCATTGGAATCCTGTCTTTAATTTTCCATCACCTTAATCTCAGGCTTGACTTAGCATCGCCAGCTCCCTTATTTGTCCCATCTTCTGAGCACAGAATTTACAAATCACTTTTCCAGATGTTTGTAACTTTGCCTTATTCCACATATATGATTAATTTTATACTTTAATTATTGTTTTCACGTTCATGCCTTGAGATCAGTAAGAAAGCCCTGGTATCATTCCAATAAAATAAGTGACTTTCTAGATAAAAGAAATACAGTAGATCTACTTTATCAAGGATACAGGGAAATGGTTGATACAGTTCAACAGCAGGGAATGGAATTTAATTAAAAGAATTACAGAGCAGATAAAGAAACAGCTAAAGTAAAACCAACAAGTATTTCTTAAGAGAAATCTAATATTTTGTAGTGAGATTACTAATGTTGTTTTCTGAGGTCTGTTCCTGGGACAAACTTTGTTTAATATTTTCATTAACAGTCTTGGAAAAAGACAGGCAAGATATAGTGAGATTTGCAGACAACCAAATATGTAAAAATATTGTCAGCATGGAGAAACATTAGAATGTCATAAAGGGAGAACTGGATGATCTTAAGGGCAAAAGGAAAGTGCAAAGTGAAGCAGTTTGGGACTCAATTAGCTATTTTTGGTTTGTTATAAATGGGATACTTTGACTTTAAAATAGCAAATAAAGAAAAGGCATTGGATGTAGCTTTTCTGGATTTTAATAGTTCTTTTCATATTGAAGCTTACAGCATTCTTCTGTAAAAGTTGCCCAGCTGTGGGATGAGCAGCTTCACAGTGTGCTGGGTGAACTGGCTGAATGACAGGGCTCAAAGGGTTGTAGTGAATGGGGATACATCTGGAGCATGAACAGTCACCAGAGGTGTTCCTCAGGGTTCAAATCTAGGGCCAGTTCTTTTCAATTTATTTATCAATGATCTGGATGCAAGAGTTGAATGCCCCATCGGCAATTTTGCTGATGACACCAAACTGGGAGGTGCTTTTGACTCTCTCGAGGTACATGAGGCCTTGCAGTGGGCTCCAGGTAGATTGGAGCACTGAGCTATGATTACTGGGATAAAATGTAACAGGTCAAAATGCTGGATTCTGCACTGGGGACAGAGTAATGTTGGGCAGATGTATGAACTGGGAGAAGAGTGGTTGGAGAGTAGCCCTGCAGAAAGGCAGTGGTTAGCATCAGCTCAACATAAGCCAGTGTGCCCTGGCACCCAAGAGGGCAAACCCCATCCTGGGGTGCATCAAACACAGTATAACCAACCGGTAAAAAGATGTGTTTGTCCTCCTATATTTACTATTGGTATGGGTTCAACTTGATTTTTGTGTGCAGTTCTGGACCCCACAGTTTGAGAAGGATTTGAAGGTACTTGAATGAATCCAGAGAAGGGCAACAAAGCTGGTGAAAGGGTTGGTGAAAGGCTGGAAAGGGCTTGGGGTCCTATGAGGAGGGCCAAGGACTTTGGGGTTGTCCATTTTGGAGAAGAGGAGGCTGGGGGGCAAACTCATTGCTTGCTATGGGTTTCTGAGGAGGGGAAATGGAGAAGGAGATTCTGGTGATATCCAGTGATAGGACATGTGGGAATGTTCAAAGTTGCATCAGGAGAAGTTTAGGCTGTATATTAGGGAAGCATTTCTTTGCTGAGAGGGCAATCAAACAATTGAACAGGCTTGCTAGAGAGGTGGCTGGTGCCACAATCCTGTCAGTGTTTAAGAGTAATTTGTACAATGCCCTTAATGACATGGTTTAACTTTTAGTTCTGAAAGGGCCAGGCAGTTGGACTAGATGATCGTTGCAGGTCCCTTCCAACAGAACTATTCTCTTCTCTTCAAGGAGAAGCTGTGGATGGTAGAAATGAGCAGGCATTTTTGCAAATACACTTCTGAAGCTTTTGAAAGCATTCGCATAACCCATTTTTAACTAAAAAATGTTGACACTACTCACACATGAATCATAACAAAACTCTCTGCAGTTGATGGAAAATAACACACATTCCCTAAGTATACTTTACCTCACTTAGTGAATTCAATTTAATATTGAAAAAAGATATAAGCATGGGGCTTTATTTACTGAGAAATACTCAATTAAAGCAAAATCAAATATAAACAGACTCATTTTAAAAAAGGAGTTTTTTTAAATACCATAAAATGGAAGAATTTTAAAGGACCATATTTTCATATCTGCAGGTAGATATTTTGACATTTCTACAGAATCTGTAGATACTGTACATTTGACAGTTCTTCAGAATAGCAATGTTACTGTATAATATCAGAACTGAAGACCATTTGTTAGGTTATATATGAAAATTAGTAGAAAGCTTCTGGGAAGTCATAAAACATATACACTCATATTATGGGTATATAATATGCCTGAAGAATAGCGGTAAAGATGGAACCAGGATCTTTTCAGTTGTATTCAGTGACAGCACCAGAGGCAATAGCTACAACCTAAAGCACAGGGAGGTCCATCTGAACATGAGGAAATACTTTTTTTGCTGTGAGGGTGACTGAATACAGATGTTGTGCAGTCTCCATCCTTGGAGATATTCAAACGTTATCTGGACATAGACCTGGGCAAGTGGCTCTAAGTGGCTGTGCTTGAACAGGGCATTGGACAAGATGGGGTCCCTTCCAACCTCCACCATTCTGTGATTCTGTGTTTCCAAAGTTTTGCTTAAGACAGTCAAGACACACATTGGGTAAGTAGACAGTGAGGTTGATAGGAAATTAGTTGCTGGGTTTCATCAAGAGAATGGCGATCACTGGTTTTAACTCGGCCTGGCAGACTGTTGTAAGTGATATTTCCCAGGCAATCAATACCGGGCCCCTCACTGCTCAACGTCTTCACAAATGATGTGAGCGTTGTGATTGAAAACATCATTGCCACATTTGCTGATGACATCAAACTGGGTGATGTGTTTGAAACATTGGCTCACAGAATCGCAGAACATGCTGAGTTGCATGAGGGCATGAGGGTACACTGTTGATGTGTTGAGCCATCTAACAGAGAGACCTGGACGAGCTGAAAGAATGGGCTAGCAAAAACAGTATGAAGTTTAACAAAGCCAAGTGTAAAGTCCCACACCTGGGACTGAACAATCAAAAAGTCCAGAACGGGCTTGGATCTGTTGTGGTTGGAAACAGCCTTGCTGACAGGGACCTGGGGTTCTTGGTGGACAACAGGCCAAACACAAGTCAGTAGCATGCCACTGCAGTAAAAAAGGCAAAACAGATCCGGGGTTGCATCTTCACGGGCATTACTAACAAAGATAGAGACATGATCATGTCACTTTACTCAATGCTTTTGACCCCCAATACTGTGTCCAGTTCTTGTCCCCACAACTGAAAAAAGATGCAGGCAGACTGGAGCAGGTCCAAGGGAGGGCCATGAAGATGATCAAAGGGCTAAAAGCCTACCTTATGAGGAGTGACTGAAGGAGTTAGGTCTTTTCTCCTGAAGAAGAGAAGACCTAGGTGGACCTCCTCAGAGTATTCTGGTGCTTACAGGATGCTTACAAAGAGGATAGAAGCTCACTCTTCACAAAGAACCGCATGGAGAAGAAAAGGGTCAATGGATACAAGTTGCAGCAGGAGAGGTTTTATCTTGGTATAATAAGGAAATTTTTCATAATAAGAGCAATCATTCACTAGAACAACCTCCCCAGAGATGTGGTGGATTCCCCATCACTGTAGGCTTTCAAGATGCAATTGGACACTCTGCTAGATACTCTCATCTAGGCTCTCTCTCCCACAAAAGGTTGGAACAGAGTTGAGTTCCCTTTCAACCTGGGTTATGCTAGGACTCTGTGATTCTTAATCTATTATTCATGAATACTGATTGAATTTTATTCACCATTGCTTACTTATACATCAGTTTTCTTGTGTAGAGAATGAGTACAAATTCATTGAAATCAATGAAAACACTCAATTGATTCTACAAGCTCTAAAGGTTCTGTACTGTAAATCAAATACTTAGGGTTGTTTCTTTTTGATATATATTCACAGCCTAAAATTGAGATGCCTAGATTAGTCCAGTCTTTGAAAATTTAGTGCCACGAAGTCAACATCTCCGGTGTTTGATTCATCAGACTATCTGTAGGCAGCTTTCACAGAGTGAGAAGAGATGCCTTCTTTGAGGTGTCTATTCTTCTCTTTATTTGAATTGTTTCAAAGTAAACCTACAGGATGAACAAATTAAGGTAGGACATTTAGAAAGCAAAAGAGTTGCTGAATATGCACCCTGGCTTGAATCACTTTGAAGAGTTATGACTGACTTTGCTGAGAGCAATGGACAATACCTGCAAAATAGGCTTTAGAATGGAAAGCCTTGAACACTGAAGGATGCAGGAATCGAGTGCATTATCACATCAGTATTAAAAAATTATTTATATTGGGTGCATTTTTACTTTTTGTAATTACAATATCTAAATTTTGCTTTATACAGTCCCCTGCTTGATCTCTTTGCCTCTCTGTATCTCGCTTTCCTAGCCCATTCATCTATTGTGTCCCAATCTGACTCCAGCAGTTATTCACAGTCAGAAAAAAATCAATTTCTCAATTTAGTTACGTCCACCTCACAAGTTGTCTCCTGTCATCCATGTGTTTAAACCAGGAAATCTGCTCACACAACATATTTTTTACTTTCTGTCTGAGTCAGTCTAACCAATATCTCCATTAAAATGACATATACAAAGTGTGAAGGGTATATCACCTCCACTCTTTCTGGTTTAGCCTGCCTGCTGCTTTATGCAGTTAACTTTTTATAAAGTCACAAAATTATATGTTCATCAGCTTATTCATTTATATATAACTCTTGTTAGTTTACAAGAGACACTTCATATTATTTAATCATCTTTGACATCTTCTTATCATAGAACTGTAGAATGGTCTGGGTTGGAAGGGACATTAAAGATCATCTAGTTTCAATTCCCTTGCCATGGGCAGGGGCACCTTTCATTAGATCAGGTTGGTCAGAGCTCCATTCAACCTCACGCTGAACACACTCAGGGATGTGGGTGACTTCAAATAGTCTGATTTCAGGAATACAATAACTATGAATATGACAGTAACAATTGCAAAATATTGTAAAAGACAACATTTCACACCAACAAGGGCGACTTCACAAGGAACATTTCCCAACAATTGTCTTGATATTGAAATAAAAAAAGGGAGATTGCAGCAGTGATAGATTTATTCGGTAACCCATAAGTGAATCAGAGGGTCATAGGAGGATTTATCTATTGAGAAAAGAGTGATGGAATAACAAAACCGTTCAAGTAATTACCCTTTATATAGGGTAAAAGCTATAATTTTTCTGTAGATCACATTTTTTGCCATTACACTTTCCCTCAAAATGTCTCTTTCCAACTTTTAAAAAATATAATCAATTGTAGTAACACACAGAAAAATGTGCCACGTTAACACCTTAAAATATAAGTCATTGTTTGAGATCAGTTTTAAATCCTAGGTATTACTTTCCTATTTGAAGGGAGAAATTACCTTGAAATTTTTTCCCATTTTAAGATTGTCGTTCTACACATTGTATGCTGCTTTCTCTGTAACTTTCAGTGTTCTTCCTCCAGAGTTTAATGCAAAATTCTTGCAGGCAGAATAGAGATATAAACCAACTGAAAACATATTTTGACTTTGAATGTTCACTACTTAACACAAACATTTCTAGGAAAAGTTTTGATTCCCTTTAGCTAATTTTTATGAGGGCAATTTTTATGAATTTGTCTTTTTTTTTTTTTTAATTTATTTTGAATTCTCATTATTTTTTTAATGAATTTCACATCAATTTTCATCCATCATGTTTATAGCTATTTACTACAAGTAGGGTATCATAACTTTTAGGTATAGAACATGCTATGAAAACACTTCAGGCAAAGATTGTGAGTCTTTGTTGTCCTTTCTCTCCTGGAATACGATAAAAGACAGCATTTGCCGGCTCAAGAGTAGTATTTCAATAGTCATAGAACGATAGAATGGTTTAGGTTAGAAAAAAACTTAGAGATCATTTAATTCCGGCTACCTGGCCATGGACAGGGACATTTATCACTAGATCAGGTTGCTCAGAGCTCCATCCAGCCTGGCCTTGAACACCTCCAGGGCATCCACAGCTTCTCTGGGCAACCTGTTCCAATGTCTCATCATTCTCACAGTCAAGAATTTCTTCCTCATATCTAATCTAAACCTACTCTCTTGCAGTTTGAAGCCATTGCTCCTTGTCCTATCACTACATGCTCTTGCAAGAAATCCCTTTCCCTCTTTCTTGTAGGCCTCTTCAGATACTGGAAGGTTACAATTAGGTCACCCCAAAGCCTTCTCTTTTCCACATTGAACAATCCCAATTCTCTTAGCCTTTCCTCACAGGAGAGGGGCTCCATTCCTCTAATCATCTTTGTGACCCTCCTCTGGACTCATTTCAAGAAGTCGATGTCCTTCTTGTGCTGGGGACCTCAAAACTGTATGCGGTACTCCAGGTAAGATCTCACCAGACAGTAGAGGGGCAGAATCACCTTTTCAAGTCTTAAAACCAGGGTGATTGTTTGCCAATTACTATAATAGGCAAAACAGGCTCAACTTGAGAAGAGCAATTTAATCTTTTGTCAATTAAAAATAGAACAGGATGATAAGAAACAAAGAAAAAACTAAAAATACCTCCTCTCCACCTCGGCCTTTGTTTCCAGCTCAATGTCAATTATGACTTTTCTGCTTCTTTCAACTCCAACAGCACAAGAGGAATGTTTTATAAAACTTTATCTCTGTCCCTCATTCCTCCTCACAGTTTTCCCATGCTCTGACATGGGTTTCTTCCCATGAGACAAAGCCCTTCACACATCTCCATCACAGGTCCTTCCCATGGGCTGCTGGTCTTCAAGAACTGCTCCAGCATGAGTCCTATCCATGGGGTGCAGCCCTTCAAGAACAGAGTGCTCCAACATCGGTCCCCACAGGCCAAGAATCTATTCCAGCATGGGTGCTCCATGGGCTGCTCCATCTGTAGCACTGGGAGGTCCCTGACAGACAGTAGCATGGATATCTCCTCCACTGATTTCTTCAACGGACTGCAGAGAAACAACATGCTTCACCACGGTCCTCTCCATTGGCTGGAGATGAACCTCAGCTCTAGCACCTGGATCCCCTCCTTTCCTCCTTCCTCACTGATTTTGGAGTCTGCAGGGTTGTTTTTCTCAAATTTACACACTCCTTTCTCACAGCTGCTGCATAGAATTTTTTACCCTTTCTAAAATATGTGTTCATAGAGGCTCCACCAACCTGGCTGATGGGCTCATCTGTGACCTGAGGTGGGTCCGTTTGAACAGGCTGGAACCACTGTGTCTGACAACAGGGCAGCCAATGGCTTCTTATCACAGAGGCCACCCTCGCAACATCCCTGTTACCGAAACTTAGCCAGTAAAATAAACACTTCTGGACATGTCTAGAGAAAGATTTATGGCATTCCAGGAAGAGTGTCAGTGATATTTCTGAAAAGAGTGTCAGGGCTGAATTGAACAAAGAGGAATAATTTAGCTGGAGCAGTTTACTTCAGAGTGATCAGGTGATGACATCTTGTTTCTGTATGAATCTCAGGAGTTTTTGATCCTCATGAAACTAATAACTCCATGGATAATTTGAACAGAACACTCAAAAGTAACTTCAAAGAATTTGGGTTTTGGATTAAGGAACTCATTGTAAATTTTCATGGTTTTCCAACAAATCAAGTTTTTTCACTTAGTTATGAGTTTACTTACTTATTTTTCCTAAATATAAACCACAAAATAAAACTCAAGAAGCTTTGATCCCCACTGGTTTAGAGTAATAATTAAAAAATGCTTTCAGAAGTCATTATAAAACAAACTCACTAACTTCATACTTTCATGGAGTTATGGTTTAAAGAAAGTTTTCTAATTTGTTTTGTCTTCAGAAACTCTACAAAGTGACTGATGGCATTGCAGCACTTTGGTAAGCAGCATATTAGTCACAATGAAAGATCACTATCACAAATAGTACATTGCTAAATCAGGGAATTACAACCCAAGTGGAGCTGTGCAGAAACTTTCATACTTACCTGATAAAAAAAGAGACCTTTCTCCACTTCCCCCCCCTTCACCAGTTTCTTTTAAATTGCAAGTTTTTGAGCAATTGATGGATGAGTCTTTATAAATGTTTTCCTGGACTTTGTTCAAAAGTTCAGACCAGTCCAGGAACCAGGACAGACATTTGATGAAACATTTTGACCTTGAAAATAAAAAGAATATTTTCTCAAAGTTTCATAAAAGGTGCCAGGCTCTGTCAAGCATTATAGCTACTGTAAGGTTTTAAAGATAGAATAAAGGTTTTATTATACTTTGCTTCGAAAAAAATTATGAAAAAACAGAAGAATCAAGCCATTGCCTTATATGATAGCAAGTTCAAGATTTTTAGGGGAATGCTGCCTTTTGGAGGAGCTTCTGTTAAAACTGTTTTCAAATCCTTAGAGAAGCATTTATTCAACCATAAAGAAACTGGCCTTTAAGAAGGACCTGGAGATTAGGTTCCAAATGTTGTTTTGTGCCAAATACACTGTTAAACTAACTGAAGGATATTTATGAGCAGCACTGCATTTCTGGTTCTACAATATGTTTGTATGTTGTAAACTTTGAGAATAAAATCTTCAGTTTACTTATGAAAAGTATTCCCTGAGTAAATGGCATATAGTGGTCACAGTGTCTCCTAAAAATACAGTAGACGCTATGTTGCTTATAATTACTTTGGTAAAACTGACTTATTATGTTCTTAACTCAAAGTATGTAGGAAAGAGAATACTGCCTAAAACCTTTTATTTTCTCTTTCTCTTCACTTTTCAATCGAAACAAAAAGTGGAAAATAAAAAATTGTTTAGAAAATAGTTTTTAAGTTTGTGCAAAATGAAATCTTACAATTATATTGGTTTTGAAATTTTGAACTAATTCTACTGTTACAATTTTGTTATCCTTTTATGTTGACATAATAGCATTTTCATTTGGGGGAAAAAATAATTGGAACACATTTTGTGATAAGTTAATGGGACCATAAGGCATCTTGCAACTTGTAAATCAGCATGTGGTGGTGATGGTATAATATGAAATCAACTATAATATATTAAAAAACCCCAAACCCAATATTCAAAATACAAAAAGTCTTCTGCAGTGTCTCCTTGAGACATCTGTCCGTGCTCATAAAATGTTTTATAGTTTAATGCCCTTTGCGCAGCTGTCTCAGTGCTTATTAACAACTACTTTTCAAGGTCAGAGAGACCATGACAGGTAATCTTGCACAGAAAAACCCAAAGACTACACATGACCTCAAAAGGAGGAAATGTTTCAAAATTACTAACCTCTAAACTTTATTTTTTTCAATAAAACAATAAATTTTTTAATCCTGAAGAGTTCTTGGTTCACCTTTTCCCTAACTTGAGACAGAAAGGCCTCACTGACCACCCTGATGATTCAGCTTCATATCTTCTAAAGAATAACCTTTTATGTGTCTCCTTCCACAGACTGAATGTTGCTCCACCATTTCTCTGCTTTTGATACTAGTATCTGTTTTACAGCAAAGGTATGAATACTAGTACCTGAAATGTCAGTCTTGTTAACCTTGATGGTAAAATTCTTATTGACTTCAGTGTGGTAAAATATTTCTTATAGCTGGATTTCCTACAAATGTTTTGAGGCACATAGATTGACAATTTTGCTTCTTCTCTTCCTACAGAAAACATGAACGTTATTTCTGTAATCCTTTAGTTTATATATTTTCCAGTATATTTTGTATATCTAATAGTCCACTGACAGAGACAAATTTGGACGAAATAGGAAGTGATTGATTGAACTTCCTTTATAAATATGTAACAATGTAAAGTATTTTTAATACCTCCAGTGAAAGACATTCTAGTAATCCATTCTTTGTATTTTAACCTTCAAAAAGTAGATTTAAATAAACACAAATGTATTTCCAAAAATCTTGGAATTCCAAATTCCCTTTTTTGCTATCAAAATAATCATGTTAAACTGAGAACAGTTATTTTTATATTTATATTATGCTCCAGTGAAAAACAGCAAATGCAGTCATAGTGAGTTAAATTTATGATGTGTAAACAGAGTTCTTCTTTTCAGCAAACAAAATATATTGGTGATATATGTGTTATTTTACCTTCAGCTTTACATCATGTGAAAAGAAACTGGTGCAGATGATCATGAAGGAAAAAATGCAATAAAACACACTATTGTCTTCCATGAAAATAAATGAGATCATTACTTCAACATATACTTATGGGCTATAAACTGCTGATGTAGACAAAAACTAAAAGAAAACGTATTATGAGTATAGAATTCACACATCCTGTTAACATACTTTTTGATGCCAATACCACAAACAATGTTTTACTACAGAACCTGACAATTGCACAAGCATAATAAATCTAATGTATTGTGTTCCAAAATCTAAAACTACCTTTCACTATGACCTCAAAACTCTAAAAATGACAAAAAAAGGTTGTGTCACTCAGAAATATTTGTTCCAACAGTTAAAAACAGTTTTAGTACAAGTGATGATCTAGATGAACATGCAACATTTCATCAGCTCTTATTGTCCCCTACTCACTCACTTTCATCTTGTTTCAGTTTGGGTTTCTATGCCTTCTGGAATGGTACAGTCTCTGTATATATTTGTACAGAAAACATCAGTTTAGGAGGACTTTTTGGTTTCCTGAAAGAGAACATAATTAATAACAACATCATTAGTACATAGAATGAAATACAGCATAGTTGACACAAAATAATGCATCATGTTTGAAAAGTATTGTCAAGTCCTTACTCCACTATTGTAGAAAGGATAAGATTAAATGACACAAATTGGCTCTGGTTAACAGAATATGAAGTTACAATTACGAGAACTTATTTCTTAATTATTTGAAGATATCCAGAGATATCTCTATTTTTTCTTTCTCTGTAGTAGTTTGGGGATTTTGTTTGTTTGTTTGTTTGGGTTTTTTATGCATTACATACATTTTTTTCCTGTTTCAGAATGCCTTGATATTACACCACTTTGATTTTTGAGATAATGCTTAAATTTTTACATATGGGACACACTAACAGTATGCTTTATAAATCACTTTACACACACACTCACACACAAACAAATACAAACTTCATAACTTGCTTATATGTGTCCAGGGAAAGAGCAATGCTTTTGTTTAACTTCTTCCTGCTATTTATAGTGTGACACACAGGTGCTAAATAAGACCATACTACTTTATCAATTTCCTGTTGTTGATGGTAAATACATATCTGAAAATAAAGGTTGTTTTCTTGTACACTGACTTGTTGACAGGGAACTAGCCCGCCACATGCTCTGATAACATGAAACAGCTTGAATATTGCTCATTCAACAGAATTTCTCAAAACACTTCAAAAATAAATCATCAAACAGCATTTTGAGCTCCATTTAGGGAAAAAAAAATTCTCTTCTTTCAATATGCAAAGTGATATTCACAGGTTATTTCCAAAATTAACTCTATTTTCCTTTTGAAAGTTTCCAGTTCATTTTAAAACCCAGCCACATAGTGCTGGAAATGGAGGAAAATTGCAGCCATTAGGTGCAGACAGGAAATGTGTGCACCAGCTTTAGCTCAATGTGAAAATTAAATCCAAACTGCTGCAAACTAGGTCTGGGTTTTAATGTTAATTGTTCACATGCCCTCAATACAAATTATTCACACTAATGTACTGCATTAGCCAAGCCTGTCACTTCCACAATTATTATTTTTGTTGTTACTGTTGTTGTTTTGTAAATGCCATATCATTTTGTGTCCATTGTGGGAATTTAGGTAAGCTGCTTTAGTTGTAAGAAAGTTCTGAGCATAACATTTAAGGCTGCTGCAGCAGTTTCATGGATCATTAACAATTTGCTAATATTGTTTTAGCTTGCAAATTAGTGCAGCTTAGTGACTAAGGAAAGGTTCCATAGCTGTCATCAATCAGACTAAAATTCTTCATGCATGAGATGAAAAACGATTTTTAGCCTTTGAGGCTCAGACAGCAATTACTGTAACAAAAAAAAAAAAGGTAAGAAAAAAAAGTGGGGGGAGTAAAGGGAGGAGTGAAGGAGAGAAAGCAAGCTATATAAAATGCTGTTAGCAATTCTATTAAATTTATTTATTGTTGCCCTAGAAAAGAATTAACACATGTTGGATAACCAGACCTTAGCTTCCTTCTATATTAATGAAGTGACAAACTTTAGAGGGGAAAAAAAGAGAACCTTTCTTAGGAAATGACAACAGATTAGTGAAAAAAGAATCACAGAAAATCACAGAATCAGTCATTAAGGTTGGAAAAGACCCCCAACACTGAGTCCAACCTTTGACTGATCACCACCTTGTCAACTAGACCAGAGCACTAAGTGCCACGTCCTGTCATTTCTTGAACACCTCCAGGGATGGTGATTCCAACACCTCCCTGAGCAATCCATTCCAATGCTGGACAACCATTTTCATGAAAAAAATTCTTCTTGATGTCCAACACAAACCTCCCCTGCTGCAGTTGAGGTTATGTCCTCTCATCCTGCCACTAGTTATTTGGGAGAAGAGGTTGACCCCAATCTTGTAGTAACCTCCTTTCAGGTGGTTGTAGAGAGTGATAAGGTCTCCCCTGAGCTTCATTTTCTCTAGGCTAATCAACCCCAGCTCCCTCAGACATTCGTCCTATGACTTGTGGTCCAGACCCTTCACCAGTTTTGCTGACCTTCTCTGGACACACTACAGCACCTCAAAGTATTTATTGTAGTGAGGAGCCAAAACTGGACACAGTACTCGAGGTGTGGCCTCACCAGTGGGGGACAATCACAATTCCCTGGTCCTGCTGGCTACACATTTTTGATACAATTCAGGATGTCATTGTCCTTCTTGACCACCTGGGCTCACACTTGCTCGTGTTCAGCTGGTTGTTGACCAGCACCCCCAAGTCCTTTTTGACCTGGTCAATTTCCAACCATTCTTTCCAAAGCCCATAGCACTTCATGAGGTTGTTGTAACAGAGTTGCAGGATCCAGCATTTGACCTTGTTGAACCTCACACCGTTGGCTTTGGCGTATGGATCCAGCCTGTGCAGATCCCTCTGCCTTCCTACCTTCCAGCAGATCAATACCCCCACCCAACTTAGTATCATCTGCAAAACAAAAACCAAACAAGAACCAAAATCAAATGAAAAGCCCAAATGAAAAAGAATAAATGCCAAACAAACCCAAACCCAAAACCTGGGAGTTTAGAAATATATTTCCTTTAGCCATCTGCCCATCACTTTTGTGTTTCTTTTATGTTTGAGTTCCTGAGTTTTATTCAAAGGGAAGCCCATAGAAACAAAATTCTTAACTTCCATGCTTTAGTACTCACAGATAGCAAATTTTAAACACCATGGACATACATTTTCATCAAAGAAGAAAATGTCAGGCCTCTCAGATTCTCTTGGCAGACACCTACAGCAGTACAGCTAGGAAGACAACAAACAGATCCTGGGGGCTACTCAACAGCTAAGTGCAAACTCTATTGTTACTGAATTTCTTCAGAGCACCTAGCAGCTTCAGTCCACACAATGTTAGTGTGCAGCAGCTCACAATGGTGTTCCCTTGCCTGCCCCTCCAGCAAGGTGAAGGTCAAAGACAGAGATCAGCACGGTAGAAACTCTGGTGAGTTGTGCCAGACTCTTGTAACATATGCTATTATGTGATCAGTGTCTTCTACTTCAGTGACACCAGCAAAAAAAGTAGATTTCTCATCAGTTTGTCTTTTATTTTGTCTTTATCCAAGCTCTCTCACTCAAAAATCTTTTTCTCTCATTCATCATCTTCATGCATACTCTTATCCTATTACCTGCTTGAAGCCTTTTCCAGTTTCACAATTTCAAAACTTCCCATCAAATCTTCCCCTTCCCCATTGCTCTCCTCTGTCACTTTTGGTATCTGTCTTGATCTCATCAAGTTCATTGCAGCTCTACAGCCCTCTCTTTCAAATATTTTACTTGTTTATGGAAGCTGATAAACTATACATCAATATACAAACTGTATTAAAGAATTAGAGAAGGTACAATATAAATTGTCAACAGTATCATGATTGTAACACCCTTTTTTCAAACTACATCCTTTTCTTTGCATCAGGGGTTGTACAGGTTGTTTTTGACTTGCCAGTCAGAAATGCCTGCAGAAAAGGGCATGTGTCTGTACAGCAGCCATTAGAGATCTCACCTGTGTTTAGCTTAAACCCCTGGTGTCTCTGGTAGACAAGTGAGGCGTTAATCTGAGATCAGGCATCACTGTAGTGCCATCATATTTTGTAATGTTCTTTCAAGGCCACTGTAAAGAAACACCTAAGTTTTCAAATTTATCAGAATGTTTGTCAGGATCAGAATCTATGTTCTTTATGTTTAGGGAGAGATGGAACTTAAGTGTCAGATATATCTATCATAGGACTCCATAAACAATCCATAACTCAGTACTAGCATTCAAGATCATGCATCTTGAGATCATACTCATGCTCATATCTCATGTATTGAGATACAACTGTATTTTATCACTGTGCCACAAGGTAGAATCTTCAGATGATCTGATATTTTCTAAAAATACAAAAGAGACCACTATAACAAAAACTAAGAAAGTTTTAAAATATTCTTTTTTAATGTTTCTTTTTGAGCCTATGTTTACAAGACATTGACTCATTCCACTTTTTCGTGTTCTGTCTGTTTTCCAACTGTTTGTGTTATCTTCTTGAGGAACAGAAATCATATCGTGCAATTTATGTTATGAACCAACACTCAAACCAACTCCTTTTGTTGGACAATCAATAATGTAAGAAGCCATGAGCAGAGAAATAGACAAACTAGTTTTGTGAAAAAGAAATAAAAATTTTGATAAGTTATTTAATAGAAAATATTTGCTTAGCTTTGTTCTAAAATGGTAATTGATTTAATAAAGTATTAATTTATCAAGAAAATTTGATTAACATTTATTATATCAAGATAAGTGCAATTTTTTAAAAAGACATATTTTAAAACAGCAAAAAAAAATTACCAGCTCTGATTTCAAATTCAGCTTAACTTAATGTGAAAAGAGTGATCTGTAAGTAAGTAATGACGTCAAAGTGCATGTGTTACATCTGTGTCAAATAATGTTGGAGTTAGAATCTTATGCTTGTTTTATGCAAGACTATTCCTAGCAGACTTGATGGCACAACGAGAGTTATCACATCATGTCCAGTTGTGAAACTTGATAAATCTTCATCTTTGTACCAAAAATTTGCAGTATCAAGAAATTTTGTGAGCTTGTTAAGTAGAATAAAGATCACGATTTTAAGTATTGTTAAGTTTCTTTAAATGATGTATTTTGAACTTGGGAAAAATAAATAAAAAACAAAATTAAAGTGCTGCCTTTTGCTGAGCCAGTGAGGAGCAATATATAAAATAATGTTTCAATAAAGATCTTAACTGTTTCTTGATCATGTCATCTTGAAGGTAGTTATATGCAAAATATCCTGTGAAATCAGGTGATTTCATTTTAACACTTCATCTTGATTGCAGTATAAACAAGAATGTTAACATGTCAAAAAGTTCAGAAGATCTACACCAGAAAATCTTAAAGTGTACATAGATAACATATTTTCTCGGTCTGTTAAGTGTTAATCACACTTCTGATAATATAAGCCATGTATATATTTCTAATTAGGAAATTTATAATAATATCCACCAGAACAGTTCTTAGAGTAAGATTTATTTTATACCCCTACCATATCTGAACAACATAATGCAATCCATCCATCAAAAATGTAATAATTTATTGCTGTTTCTTTCCATTTATAAGTATATTTTTTATCAGCTTGACAAAATGAGTTATGAGTCCTATTTTTCAGCCTTCACATTCATTTAAAAGTTAATTTAGGGACATCAGATACTTAAAATTAAAAATAAAAAAATAATTATTACTTAAATAAAAGAACAGGGAGAAAGAAAACTTTTCCCTTTGAATATTTCCAAGAGTGCTTTTACTTGTTGTATTTACTAATGCAATAAATCTGTTTTACCTAACAAGAATATATTATATGTTCTGGTAAAATAATTTAATTTAAAGTCAACTCATATTTATACATTTAGTACAAGGAAACTAAAAGGAAAAAAAGAATATGTAGTTATTCAAATATAAAACAGATTTCTCAATATTTCAGAAAATGACTACCGAAACATTTCATTCTATAAGTGTTGATGAAAGCATTTAAAATTGTATCTAGTAGAGGTGTTTTACTTTTATCTTTGGGCTGTACAATATGTCTTTGTCTATTGTCAATCTGAGTATTTATTAAAAAGATTTCATTCATGTCTAAATTATTACACAACTCAAATTTCCAGCATAGCAGCCATGGTGAGCATGGATGAATTAAAAATTAAAAAAATCCTTCACTTAGAGCAAGTTAACTTTTCTCCACAGCACACAGAAGAGAAACTGAATAGAAAACATTAGTATTTTAGTAAATTATCTCCTTACAGGTAAGCAATTAGGGATGACACTTATAGAACTGGCTAAATAAACTGTCTAGTAGTTGTTTGGAACAGATACTTCTTATATAATCTGTATTTAGCTCTTCTCAAGAAGTAAATGAGAAAACTAATTCAAGAAAAATTTATTTGCTTTCTTGAAAATACTCAGATCTTCAGAAACTCACTAGGCTTCCTGTAAATCTGTAGCAACAACATTTACTAGATGTAAGACCCCAAGTCTTGAGCTACAAGCTCACCAAGGGGGTTTTACTTTAATACTAGGCTCCAACAATATCCACCTTCGGGATTATTAGAAGAGCCTTTGGTTCTTTTAAGATCCTAAGAGAGAGTACAAAGGAGAAACATTACATATGTTTTCTCAGGAGATACTTTACTGGTAAACTTTAGGAAATGAGAGATCTTGACAAAAGTTTAAAGGGTAACATGCAACCAAAACCAAGCATTACACAAAGCATTGACTTAGCACATGCTAACACACACAACTTAGCGAAATCCAACCCATTTGATCCCAAGTTACCCAAAATATTAAGAAAGGAGATTAGGAGAAGAAAAAAGAGTAAAGAAGGAAAGAAAAAGAGAAGATATTAGCTACTCCTACAGTCCTGTAAGAGTCCAGCTTGCACATGGCCAGGTGGTAGGTCATTGATGCTTTTATTGCTTTGGCTCCCTGTGGCCACCCCTCTCAGGTGGTCCACTGGACACGGTAGGGCTCTGGGGTGGGTGAAGGGTGGTGCTCCCACTGCACCAGGCAATCAGAAGCTGGGTTAGGGGCTCTAAGGGGTGTGGTGTGGGTGTGCTCCTGGGCTGCCTTTAACTGACAGTTGCTCCAGGGTTGACCCTGGAAACTGCTGGGGCTGCCATGTGGGACAAGGCATTACTTCACCTGTGTGAAATTTGATTTATCCCTTCTCCCTCCCCACACACACCTGAGTTGTTCCAAGCCAATATAATAATCCAGTGTCTCACGCTAAGTCATAATTTACTTTAAAATAATTTACTAAACACAGTACACTCAACAAAAAGAAACTGTAAGGAGCTTAGACAATGTCTTTTCTGGATGTATTAGTCTTTTTACAGAAAGCTAGAATAATTTCTAGTTAGTCCCTCATTAATATTTTCTGTGCATAATATGGATGAAACTGTATTGCCTATTAACCAGAAATTTTACTATTTTAGCACAGGACAAACTTGGCCTATATACTGTCAAAGGACATGTAAATCTCATTAAAGACCATAAGCAAGTAAAAATCACAACCAAAGCAAAATAAACTGTAAAATGCAACTGACATCTGTTTCTTTTTCCAAGAAATCTTCATGCACATTTTGACAGCAAACGTAGTAAGATACCATTCTAAACTTTCCATATAATTTTCATTACTTAATAGTCTTATACTTAGAGTCACCTATCTGTAATACACAATAACACATTGTAAATGAACATAGCTCAAATTGTGCTAAAAACACTGCTGTGGGCAGAGTAACAACAGGGCATTAACACCTTTCAGCACTCAAAATTTTTTAAGGTTTTTAATAGCACGCCATAAAAAAAAAAAGAAAAAAAAAGAACTTACACCAAAACATATCAACTGAGAATATGATTTTATTTATTCATTGTTAATTATTTATTATAAACATTTTTATAGAAGTAACTGACAATCTAGTCTCCAACTCTAATCAATATTTTAGCTGGACTAAAGCTTTGTTCAGAATGTGTTTTCAAAAATCAATAAACTACATCGAAAAGCAGCGTAAGAGATGAAGAACAGGTTCATTCATTGCTTCCTGGGCAAGAAGAAAGAGGATTCAAATTAGTATCATTAAAAATCTCTCTCTGTGTTCATTCTGAGGCTGAAATTATGCTTTCCAGATACTTGCTCTCTGTTTCTATTTTCAAATAACTTTTGAGGAACATAGAGGGGTTTTGTGGAAAAATAATAAGCCTCAAAGAGCTAAAAGATATAATATAGTAAAAAATTCAGGAGTATTCTTTTTCTCATAAGAGGACTGAATACAGATCACAGCTTGAAAAGAGTCTTAGGAAGACTATTAGTAAACTGGAAAAGTGATTAGAAACTCTCAAATGTGGCATAACTATGTACATGAATATATATGTGTGTGTCATACACGTGTGTGTTTGTGTGTGTATGTAGTTATCAGTATGTATGAGAGAGAGACGTGTGTTGTCACATGTGAGCCTACTGTGAGGGTAATGTTAATACTCAAAAATCAGACCAGTTTAAAATTATTAAATTAATTCATTAACACTTTGTACTAATGTTTTACTAACAGAGAAAATATATTACTTTCGTGTACATACCCTACAGAGCAGATGCTCCATAGCTAGCACTATGTACAGTCCTTGAAGGTACTTGGTCACCACAACAGTCATACCATTATGGTATTTGTAAGTAAATGAAAATTATTATACTTTGATGGTAAATGAATATTAACTATATCCAGGTTTACAAAATTCTACTTAGTAGGTGCTGCTTTGGCAACAAGAGGAGAGACAAAAGAACACATATTTTACACAATGTTTTTCTTTCTTTTCCATATATGTAGAACAAAGGCTTTCCTGTTTCACTGTGAGAGGAATCAAATACAGTATATGTGAAAACTTGCACATTCATTCAAGTTAGCTTTTATTTCTAGTCTTAATGAATTTATCATTCAAATGATACAAATCCCTGGCCATTTCTTGGATAGCTTCATGAAGCTATGTCTATGCGAATATTCCAAGGATATGGACTTTGTCAAAATAATACCACAAAAAATGAGGATATAGCCCAAAAGTCACAGAAATCAGAGGAAGTATAGATGAAAGAAACAAAAACCCCCAAGCAAACAAACTATAGCTGGAAATATTACTGGCTGGTTTAATACTCTGGCTGAAATGCTGTGATGCCTTCAAAGGCCAAGACACCGGGATGTTTATGTATGAACTGAATTCCATAGAACTACATTGAGTTTAACTAAAGAAGACTCCTATCAGGCAGGTCTAGATGAATATTGCCGCTCCTTAGGTTCAAAACTAAAGGTTAGATTTGCTTTCATCTACCATATCTCTGTAAATAAGTTAAATTTGCTTAATTTCCAGCCTACATTTCTGTAGCAATTCTGAAGTAAAAGAAGACCAAGTTTAACTAATTAGTTTACTTTTAGGTGAACATTTAGGTCAATAAAAATCTATGCTATGCTAAAGTTTATATGTAACTCTTTATTTCCACTAATTTGATTGCTACTATAAGTTATGGTGGTGTTTTGGGTTTTTTTCTAAACACTTAACCTGAAACACACCTTCAGTTTTGTGGACCTGTGTGTGAGCTGATTGTGCCTAGCCAGGGGTAGATACAAAGAAGTTCTCATATTTAACAGACATATTTTATAACAAAATATAAAGCCCTGGTGGCCTAGTGGTTAGCGTGCAGGACTTTCACTGCTGCGACCACGGGTTCGAGTCCCCGGTCTCCTGGCCTGATGGAGGTCGTTAGCCCTGTGTGGCCATCCATCTATGAGAAGGACACTCTAAACAAACCTACGTCCTGAGGACCTCACTGCCATTGTCCAAGCTTGCTTGGCCCCGGCAGATGAACCTTAGGATTAAAGGGTGGGCTCAGTTCAGCGCAGGCTGTGTCTCACCTAAAAAAAATCCATTGCGCAGGCTGGAAAGGTAAAAAGACCTTTCCCCAAATCTTCGTTCGCGAAGATGGGCCATTATATTATTATAAAGCTATTCTAAGACATCACATTCTTCACTGAAAAAAAACAACAAACAGCAAATCAAACCCAAACACTGCTCCCCCAACAAAAGCAATGACACAAAAGACAAAAGAAGGCTTCAGAAATAGGGAATAGACTAAGAGATCATGTGATTTCATGAGAACAAAGGCGAAGTTTCAAGTCCCCAACCTGATAGATGCCAGTTTGGCAAATATAAGAGTCTCATTTAGTCTCTTCTTTAGAGCTGTGTTTCTTTGTATAAAGAAAGAAATACAAATTGGATTAGCCAAGTTTTTTATACCCTATGTAATAAAAAAGTTATTTAACTCTGGATTCAGTCTTATAGTGGCCAAATACATATTTATTTGTACATATACATAAATTGCCAGCAGGAAGAAATACTGAAAAAAGAGATTCGTAATGAATTGGGCACAAAGCTGGAATGTAAAAGAGAACTTGTGAGGAGGTATATATCAGATGGGTGTGCAGCCAGGACTCTACTATGTAATTTTTTTCTTATTCTCTTCAATTTTAACTGAAATTTTTCTATACATATCTGAAATAATACATTTGTTAAAGAAAATCCAGTCTATACTGCTTACTAAGGACTCTAAATATCTTTTTTTTTTTCCCGACAGAGAAAAAAGTGTTTTTTTGGCAATTTTCTGATGACCTATATATAAAAATAGGCATAAACGTGTTATAGAATAAAAGCACTGATTTAAATCTAACCCTGGCTCCCAAGCTCCTCCTATATTTGCTTTCTCAAAGGGAAACACTTGTAAGTTCAGATATGTATTCCCTCAAGCTAGGCAAACATGGTACATATGAAGCACTATTTTACTTCCAAATGAACAAAATAGAAAAGGAGGAATATATCAAGACATTACGGAACAAAGATCTCCTAGACTTGGAGGTGCATTTGGGAAACTTTGCAAGCTATTTTGACATATAGGAACTTTCAGCGTGCAGTGCAGGTCACTCCTGTGTCAGTCCCCGGATTAAAAAGACAATAAAAGGAGAATATAGTTTCATATGCAATTTTAAAATAAATTCAATGTTCTACAAAACCATTAATCCAGTAAACTATCTTTTTACTGACAGAGAACAGTAACTATATGCTGCTGTGCATGGAAAAGGGAGTCAAGAACTGGAAACACAGCGAGCAGGCACGGCAGCATCTCTACCACTGACACCATTGCAGAGTACACATGCAAGAAAAGAAGATGACTGGTGGCAGTGACCAGGGACAGCCAACAGCCCTGTGATTGCCAGCCACACCCTTAGTGACAATTCAGGTCTGACACATGACCAGGAGGCCAAGTCAGTGAGGCCAGCTCAGGGACACTGGGGTGCAGTTCCAGGCATAGGCATACCTGCCACAAAACTCACACATGGACAATAGGTCAAGGGCCTGAGCTCAATATAGCTTCCAAGCAAAGAGGAAAGAGACCATAAGAGAGGTTCCCACTGCACATTCTCACAGCTTCTGTCTGCACAGCAGTTTGATCCCAGGTAATACAGCTGAGCAAAATCAAAGCTGACTTTGAACATAGACAGCCAAATCCCTAGGAACTGGGTGAAGAAGCTGCAGAGATTGTTGGTTCCCTCACGATCCTGGTACCTGCAACAGTTAATTTTGTAATTAAATGCTGTGAGAGTTTAAATCCTCAGCCTTAGGAGAGGACAGGACATTTCACAGAATATTGCCTAAAGATTTCCAGCAGTTTTTCATTTAATTTGGCTAAGGTTAATACTGTACAGCTTTTTCAGTTTTGGCAGGTACTGAGATAGGAGTGTGTAAAAAAAATACAGAAATAATAAAATGAATAGAGCACTGTCCTTTTTACATTGAAGAATTTTTTACTTTATGGATGGGTAGATGTTAAAGTATGGTATAGGAAACCTCTTTATTTCCTTATTCCTTTACCACTTTAAATAAAGATCTTCCTAAAGCTGAAGTTTAGGAAGGAATGATTTTTAAGCTTTGGGAGCTGGAAAGGGGACAGCAAATTTCTACAGCACATAGAGAAATGTTTCCTCAAATGTCTACTGGTTCATATGGAGCATGACTAACGCAAGATGTCAGATTAGTTTTTATCTCAAAGGGTTTTTTTCTTTCTGCTACGCTGATTTGGACACTGTGAGATTTTGTCCCCTCCTTATCACAGTACGGAGTTCTTCTATGTCACATGGAATGTAAATTGTATTAATCATACCACACAGATTTCTACCTGAAGAATATTGAGTTTGAACACTAGCATCATGCACTTCAAATCAGCAAATTGTGAAGTTCATTTGCAGAATGTATTAGATCTATTTAGACAAGAAGTGATGCTCTAGTGTTTCTTCCCCTCCAATGTAATCCAGACAGGTTTACTGAATTCCTTTAAAAACAGAAGTCATTAAATATAGCCAAATTATTTTAAAATAATATTTTTTTAAATTAAAATTTGTAACACTGTTTCAGAATATTGGTTCTATGACTGTGAAACTCTGATTTCCGGCTGTGGTTAATCATATGGAAACAATGTGTGATGAGGTCTAATGTCAGATCACTATCAGGTGCTATGAATTATGGAAAGATGAGTTACCTCCTTTAAACCATTTATTGTTAATAATATACCCAGCCTGCTTCAAATGTGTTCCTAACAGCCTCATTTTTACTTATGACACCTAACAGTGTAAGGAATAAAGCCATTGAACTCAATACATTTGAATTAACACTAATCAAAGCAATGAAAAGAAATACATTTGTTTTTCCTTGTTAAAAAGCCCCCAACATAGTAAACATGGGTCAAAATATAATTAAAGTGGCTTGAAGAGCTACATTTGTTCCATTTTTTCCAGGATTAGCTTCACTTCAGGGGTATGAAAACTGTTTTAATAGAAAATCAGGTCCACATTACATTTCCACAGAGTAAATCCAGAATTATACTGTTATATTCATGAACAAAAGACAACAAAATCACCTCTGATTTTCTACTCCTGTAATCACATCTGTAAAAGCAGATTAGGAACATTTTGCTTTTGCAAATTAAATGCAAATGTGATAGCTGCAGAAGGAACAATGCACTAGAGAATCAGACCTATCATCCACAGAAGGGATCTTCAGTTGCTGCTCAACGTTACAGAATTCCATCAAGGAAGGAAGAATTGGTTTACAAACTTCTAGGGACTTTTTTCTCCATTTAAAACAACCTAAACCACTTAATTTGTGAGAAAACTTCTTATGTATGGAACTAATCTTCATTCTTTGGCAGGTTGCTGGCCATTTAGTAGATCATTAGAAATAGTCATAGTAATTTGGCTATTTCAGTTGAATCTCTCCCTGGTAAGTTAAATCTCCCCAATACCATAATCGATTTAGAGTAACTCCCTTGAATTTTAAAATGGTATAGCCTTACGCTGAGTTTTATGTTCAGTGTTGTAACCAGAAGCTTGAAAACTACATAAGAATTTCCAATAGTGCACTTGTGAGTTTCTCATGTTCTGAGTTTCTGGGAACACAAGGTGCTTTTCCAGAGCTCCTCTGACACCTTTTCTAGTACAAAACAAAGTTGTTCCAGTTGCAGTTAAACTGGCTCTGATAAATTTCCTTATTCAAACTGGTTTCCTAGTTTTCAATAATCTTCTTTTACAGTGAAAGATTCACTATTCTTGCAAGTTTAGGATAGATGATGAGGGTGGCATCAAGACTGAGATTTGTATTAATCACCACCAAGGAAAATGACACTTGGCAACCTCTTGTAGTGTCTCCTGACCCTGGCCTAGGACCCTGTTTCATCCCCCAGGAGCTCTCGGTCCCTGTCCCAGAGATGCCCCAACAGGGCCACAGAACCACTCCTGGACATCCTTGGCCCATCTCCATCCCCATGGAGATACCCCAGCTGGCCCCTGGTCTGCTCTGTGCCCTGAATGGGTGCAGGCAGAGCACGGACTCCCAGCCAGATCCCATTCAACTGCCTTTGGCTTTTGTCAGTGGGACTGGCTCTGACCACAAAGCCCTGCCCTGACACCCCATTGGGAGGTCCCTTGGCCCCAAGCATCTGGCCCGTGAGGGCCACCAGCTCTCACAGTACCCTGACACAAGACAGCAATCTCTAGCTTTTACCCAATAATGTTCTGACCGGAGTGGACCAATATTTGAGTTCCTTATGCATATTCTCTTTGGTTACTAAAGGTACATCATAGATTTTATGTTTATGATGTAAATAGCTGCTTTCAATATGTACCTTTTTCGTGTACAGTATTTTGTAATTGCTTTCAACATGAAGATAAACTAATCTATTTGGATTTCAAGTGTCTCACTGGGGTTTCTTTGACTGGGCTGTGCCTAAAGTATGTTAGGTACAATTCCTCATACAAGTCTTTCAAGATGTGTAAGGCTGGAACCAAAGAATATCAAGAGCTGGTTGGTTATATTTCATCACTCAATAGACATGTCGTGCTGTTTATGGATTAGCCATATTGTATTCCAAATTAGATTAGAATTGTAATCATAGAATCATAGAATATTCTGATTGGAAGGGACCCACAAGGATCATCATCTCCAGCTCCTGGGTCTGCACATGGCAAACACAAAAATCACACCATGAATCAGTCAGATTATTGGCAGTCAGTATTCATAGGATTCAATGGACGTGGTTTTCTTATTTATTTTCAGAACAAGTAATTAGTTTTAAATACCTACTTTAGGATTACTGACTCAGTCACACGTGCACACTTGAACACACATACACATGAAGACAGGAGCAACAAATCCCAGCAGGCATGTCACAGTATGCATAGTATCCTATTCTCAGTTATTAGCTCAGACTTTTCTGATCAAAATTATGTCAGGAGGAAGACTTACCTTTTGGGTTAAATTTCATATGATCACAGGTAGAAGGAATAGTCCTGCGGCATTGACTTAGATGTGAGCACTCTAAAAAAACACAGAAGAAACCAATTTTATTTTTAAGAGTCTGAATTTCCTTAGAGGAATTGCCACTATGACATATTTTTCTCCTCTAGTTACTTTCTCGCTGTTTGCCTAGCTAGTTCAAACCTGATTCTTCCCAATTCTGAACTATACATCACAGTGATCCCTGAACCTGAGCATAAACCTCATTTGGGTCAGAGCAGAGAAAGTACGCAACCTGAATTTGAGATTCTGAGCTGTGTTGGAAGTCCTGGTGACTGGGGGAAGAATCATATGAACATTTTCCTTAAAGATAAGGACTTTCAGACTGACACTACCTTTTTACCTAGGCACTCCTGTGATGGGAAGTCTGCTTTAATTAACTCCAACGAAGATAATTCCTAATCAGTTCAAGAGAGAAAAAAAGCCAACAACAAAATAAATCTTGCTGAAAAGGTTACAGTATCATCACATGAGTTCTTTCCTTACTGCAATGGTTCACTTTAATCCAATCTTAATAAAAACTGATACAAATTTCTTATTTTTGAAACTATAAGAAAATAACTGGGAAAGATAGTCAAATTCATGACTGAAATTTTAAAGCTGATTAGTCATTTCATACCAACTTCTATTAATTTCAAAGAAAAATGTTTCCAAATTGATTAGACTGCTTTGAAATTGTTAGTCAGCATGCCTAGAACCCTGTGGTATTGCTATGACAGCCACTTTAAAGCCAAGGAAAGATTTATTTGCTATATGCTTGAAAAGGTCAGAGAGAAAAGTACTTACACAAGGACAATGCACACAGTTTGATATAAACACAACAAGGTAGTAAGTTCAAATATTTGCCCAAATAGAAATAACTCTTGCCTGACATCTTTAAAATGACCTTCCGATTAAAAGAGCATACCAAAATATTTCTGATTAATTTGAAGAGGCAGTAATTCAGTTTTTCACATAGATCAGTGATACTGGGCATGTTTCACTCAGATTGGTCTGTTAAATATTTTATAGATCAGTTTTCTACTTCTACTGAATTAGAGTGTAATCATTACATAATATTTTCTTTACTGTCAAGGAACATGCCAAAGAAGCTTTTTATATTTGATTACTTATTTCTGGAGTAGATAACTTATTCATCAGCATCACTTCGTTACTGTACCTGTCTTCAAGAGCAATTTTAGTTGATATGATCTGACAGAACCATTATGATGAATCAACAATCCTGGCAATCTGAATAGAATAATCCTTAATATTGGCTAGTAGAATGTATCACTTGTTTCTTGTCTTTCATAGAACAAAACAAAAAAAAAAACAACCTCATACACACACACAAAAAAACCTCTCAACCTGTTACTGGTTTAATTGCTGATAGTAATATGTAGAACCTGTTTATTACAAAAGACCTTTCAACATATAATGATTATACTAGGTCTGGCTGAAATGGAGTTAACTTTCTTCATACCTTTGGATTTGTGAGTAAGCCAGTATTGATAACACACCAGCGTTTTGATTATTGCTGAACCGTGCTTGATGACATGTCCTTCTCTTTTTCTCACTCTTCTCAATCTACTCCTTCAACAACTAGGTTAGAGGAGGGAAAGATTATGGGAGGGAATACAGCTGGGACAGCTAATCTGAACTGACCAAAGGCATGTTCCATACCAAATGACATCCTGCTCAATGGTAATGACTTTCTTTCAGGATACTTATTGCTCAGAGGTGGGGAGGAATTGTCTTTGTATGTTTGGTTGGGTTTTTCCCCCCTCAGTCCTTCACTTATTAACCTTTCTTGTCTTGTCTCATAAGTTTTCTTGCTTTTGCCCTTCCTATTTTCTTCCCCAGTCCTTATGAGAATGAGGGTGGAAGTGAAGGAGCAGCCATGTTAAGGATGTCAGTCTGAAGGATCTCTCTGAAGAAAATAATACATGGTTTCTGAACAGTTTTGCATTCACCAAGCATAATTTTGTTGTGCCTCTCCTTGTGCGATTGCAACATTTGTGCAAACTAATGAAAAATGATGATATAGAACAATCCTTCATATACTGCTTATATTTTTCTAATTGTACCAATACACTAATTTGCAAGTAAAGAGACATCCCTACATAAAATTTCGCATGATTTTCAATGTTTATAGCTATCCAATTACTTTGAAGAATTTGCTTATTTCCAAGTGGTTTTCATCAATATGAAAGCCTACTCTGTACTTATGATCAGTTACCTATGAAACCCACGTGTTTTTGCTCAGAAAATGTAGTCGTAGTAGAATCAATCATATTTGTTAATAGGATTTGAACATATTTCTCTACTAAAAATAATAAAAGTTACTGGTTTACTTCTTCTTACACTTCTGATAGTTTTTTACCTTCAATCATATGGGTTATACAGGTGATTATATAAAACTAATATTTTATTCAGTGTAAAACATTTTTAAAATATTGACATTTGAGTATGTTCATGTAACCTTTTACAGACTGACTTACTCTTCCTGCACTATGAATTTGAGGCCTCTCTCTCCCTATGGTCCGCTTGAGTCAGAGAAAGGCCATTTCCAAAATGGAGGGCAGCATAAATTGTCATATCAGGGTATCTAACTCATCTAACCTCCAGCTCCCATCCAACTCTGTGAAATAATGAACAGGACCACTGAAAACTCAGATACAGTTTCCTGAGTTTGACTCACAGTTGCTATTTCAGCTCACTGTTACTACATGAAAGCAGCACAGTAGCAAAACTGCAGTTCCAGAGACTGATGTTATGATTTCTAATCAGAAACTATAGTGCCAATATTTGCAAAATGCCTGTGTGGACATGTCATGCTAGACCATAACCTTTAAGTACCTACTATAACCTTGTAACAGCATTTTTTTATGTGCCAAGAGAGCCAGATGGAATCTTGTTTCCATACATATACATAGTTTTTGTATTTTTGTTGTTTTGTCATAGAATTCATTATTTCTCCCATATTTCTAGAATTCAGTCCTCATACACATGCTTTAAGGTATGCATTACCTTTTCCTGTGACCAAGAATAAACAAGAAGAAAATAAAAAAAACTTTTACAAGAACTGCAGTTCATTAGAGCCCTACATTAAGTTTCGTAATTGAAACAGCACAGAGCAGGACAGATCTGGCTGAGATAATCAGCTTCTCCAGCTGAGCTCAGCTCCTCTCTTTTTTTCAGACAAGGGTTAAAGACCAAGGGAGTTGTCTTCTTTCCTTGAATAGAGCACTGGGGAAAGGTGCCATAGGGGAGAAACATTTCCTTGTTTTCTGTAGGGGATTCCCTTGCTATAAATCTTATTGCAGCTTACTAAAGCACCCAACTCTTTGCTGAATAAGTACTTTTACTGTTAGTAAAGTTTGAGCCTTTATCTGTTGTGGGGAAGGTAAATACAATCTTCCTCTTAAGCGAAATAAAAAGATCTTCCTCTCAGTGCCCCAAGTTATATTGCTAATAACTGACATCTTGTCATCCCCAAATATTCTGATTCAAGGGAAAGATGATACTTGAAATAAGGGATTTTTTGCAGGCTGTTGGGAGTCTTTGCTACATGCAGATGGTGTTTACAGTTTCACAGAGCAGTTGTTAACTTGTGTAGCATTTCAAAGAATAGATTTCTCTCCAAAAACTTGTAAGGGATCCTTATGGGAATTATTTTGCCTTTCCCTGTCAGTTCATATGAAATCCATCCATCTTTTCTGAAGGTCTCATTTTATTTTTGAGAAGCTAACAATTATTAATTCCATTTTCACCCTCTGTTGAGAACAGAGATATGTATTTATATGTTTCATTAAATCTACAAAAGTGACTCATCCATTTGTATGTTTTGAACATGATCTTGGCAGTTGGAAGTATATTACCTGTTTATCTGCAACCTTCCTGCATAGGGAAGGCACACCAATACTTGTAGCAATTAGCAAGTCAGGCGCTGTCAGTACAAGCTGTAAAACCTTTGCTTTCATAGAAGAAGATGAAATATGATCAGCCAGATGCCACAAAAAAAATAGTTTTGGTGTGTTCAATAAAATAAATAATGAAATTATGCAAGCAACATTTCGATCAGTAACAAGTGCAAATATGACCAGATGTGTCTGGAACAGATTATGGAAAAAAGAGTACAATTTGAATGAACTAATGACGACCAAGGTTTTCTCTATCCAATATTATTTATGAAAATTCAGAGTGTCAGGGGTACTCAGAGTACCTGAAAGACTCTGGGGACAGGTGGGAGACATCATGACCCTGAGCCAAGAGTTAAGACCTTCATTGTTACTTCTGGAGAACCCAGGGAGCAAAAGAGAGACCAAGGGACTCCATGACCCTGCCCAGGACTACATACATCACACTGACATCCTACATGCCATCTCTCCCACAAAAGAGGGAATTGTATAATTTGTAAAATTGCATAAATCTGTGATTAAAGTCTTTTGGTATCCAAATGCCTTCAGCCTTCAAATCATCATTAGGTCTTAATCTGTGACTATGTGCCTAGACACTGCTCTCATGAAGCAATATGTTTTTCAATAAAACATCTGCTTTTCAGTTAGAAATGTGAAAGTTTGCATAATTAAACCACTTGCTTAATAATTTAATGAGATCACTTCATATCATGTTAAAAAAACCTAGCAAACTGTCCCATTAAATACCTAATTAATGAAAATCTGTAAGTCTTTAGTTTTAAATAAGTATTTACAATCATACTCACACACAAATCAAAGCCTGGATTACAATGAAGGGAACAAATAATGTTCCAGAATGTAGTGAATAAACAATTCCTTAATTTGACTTAATGAAGTATGTTTTTGTCATGGTTTGAAACAGCCTCAAAATCCACATCTCAACCCCATGTGAGATGGGTTTTCCAGACAAAAACACAAGACTCAATATGGGGGGAAAGGAATATATTACAGGACTATACAACAAATAAATAGTATAATACATTACATACAATTGTAACTCTATTTCTACCATGGCAATAATATTTACAATGGGCCAAATCTCTTCTCCCTCCAAATAAAAGTCCAGGAGAGAAGAAGAAGACCCCCTTCCAGTCTCTCAGCAGCAGGTCTCTAGGCAGCAGGTTCTCTGTGTCTTTCATGAAGCAGTTGCAGCTGGATCCTTGCCAATGCACACGAGGGAGGCCTCCAAGCCTCTCTCGGCCCCTCGACGCCAAACGAAGGGTCTTTCCGTGGACTGCGTTACCCCAGACAAGGTTGCTGCACCACGGTCATATCACGAAGCACCGGGGTCTTCGTGACAGTCTGGTATCTTCAGGGGAAATCAAGCCCCTATGCAGAGCTCCCATGCTCTGACTCAAAGATGGCTGCCAGCTTCTCTGAAGCTGCAGCAAGGGGGGCCAAGGTCACCCCACACACACACATTCCTTTGGCCGTCCTGGCTTATCTCTCAGGAGGCCGGAGCTTCTTAGCTCCTCTCTGTAGTGCATACTGCACTCCAAGACTCTTTCAAGTGAGTCCAATTATCCTCCTCTCTCTCAGAGGAGTCTCCAAGGGAGTTTGGGGGTTTTGGTCCCCGAAACTCTGTCTCTGCAGTGGCTCGGTTCTCTTGTCCTGCTCTCTGCTGCTGGCTCTTTTCTCTCTTTCCTTGCAGGAGTTTTTCTGTCTGCTTCCTCGGTTCTTATCAGTTGGCTCTTTGCCACTGCTCTTCGGACGCCGCTGTTCTGCTGCTGCTCCGTTGCTGCTCCCAGCGTCTCCCACTGCTGCTTACCAGGGAGAAACTCCCCCAGCTCCTAGCCACAGGCACTCAGCCCAGTCTAACACTGTTCCGAGTCCCTGCAGCCCCCCCAGTCGGGGGCTGGGGGGGGGGCAGAGCCCCAAGGGGCTCCGAGCCCCTTCCTCGTGGCCTCTACAACATGGCTTCTCTTCTACTACAACCAGTACCACCTCTTCTTTTCAGGTCCAGAGAGATATGTTTATATTTTGCAGGAGCACTGATTGGATCAAACCCCAAGGGTCACCACCCCCTCGGGGGTTACCACTTTTAGCTTCAGGGGGAAAACCTGGCTCAAACCACTACAGTTTTTAATTCAGTTCAGTATATATTTAAACTGTCATTTGTGTGTATATTTGCCCAAAGGACACAGCATGACATTTTCATTATTTCATTGTCTACTTTTGTGGATATGTCCATGAGACCCATCATTGGTGACCCAGCAGGGTGGCTGTGGATGGCATCCAGTCATCTGAAATATGCTTGAGCCAGATATGGAGAAGGTTTAAATCAGTATAGCATCCCAGCTGACTGATGGGATTGTGTATTCACACAATTCACTTTCTGTTATCTGATGGGTGCATTTTCATTGACAGCTACAGAATGTTTCAGATAAGTATACATTTCACTAAAATGTATCATTACCATGGCTGAAAATGGTAGTTAATCAAACTGCATTGTCATTAAGGGCATCTTTAAATAGATGACCCCTACCGGATAATTAATAATAGTAATAATAATAATAATCACCACCACCACACAAATCAAAGCAGGACACTATTGTACATCGGGATTTTGCATTTGCAAAGGGTATTCGTGATTTCTTATGTGAATCCTATTTTCTTTCTTCTACCTTTGTATATAGAAAGAATCAATATATAAAATATTTTTTCCTTTTCAAGTTTCTTACTTTTCACCCATTTCAAGGCCCTTACAGCTAGTTCTTTGTTTTTAGATAACTAACTAAATATAACTAATTACAAAATTTTCAGTCTTCCTTCAATGTGTTAGGTGAACAGAGATCTCCCTTAACCTATTTTTAAGATGAGAGGTGAGGAAAAAGATTTCATTTTATGTATGCATACTTGCAGAAAAATTAAATGCACTGCGATAACAGTTAAGGTTAGATGCTTATTTGTCATGTTAGTTTACAATTATTTAATTACATACCGAGGAATAATAAACCCCTAGAGGTTTGAAATCCTTATTTAAGTCCTCTAAATGAAATTTTGTTCATAAACAAAAATCTCATGAAACCTTGAATATCCTATCATAGAAGTCCAGGTGAAAAAAGAATGAGTTCATAAATATTTAAGAACAGCAGATGTCAAAAAATATGTTCTGAAGGAGAATGTGTGATTTTGGTACCATTTATATTCTGTAATAAACAAATACAGTTAAGAATTCTTTCTCTTCATTTTCAGTTGAGGAGATATTTAGTCAAGTGAAAATGGTCTTAAGAATCAAAGCTGTGCAATGGAAAATACTAAAATTCAGTTTGGACTAATAAAGCCTTTGTAGTGAAATACAGTAATCCTTCTTTGTAGTGAAATACAGTAATACTTCTTGTGCTTATCTTAACCTGATTTTTAATTTTATATATATGTTTGGAATGTGTTAGAAATATAAAAGTCAAGTGATGGCAACCCTGGCAACCCCTAGAGTTGATGTGAAAGGTCAAGGAGAAAGGAGAAAGCAAGGTAGAATGATGTAATTAATATGAAATATGTTTAATTACCAGTGAATGAGGAAGAAGAAACCATGAGTTTAAGAATGTTAATTTTAAAGCAAGTATAATTCAAAATATGATTTTGTTATAGACTAGATTCTATGATGGAACATTCATCACAGAACTGAACTGATTATTCACACACAATTAGATTTAGTTAGGATAGGGACTCTTACGGACACTTTAATCATTCGCTTCATGAATTGAGAAGGGGTGTGCATTTGATTTACTGTCATCTGGGTGGGTGATAAAGATCAGCTAGTTGATAAATGTTGCAAATGAATTTGCTGATCGAAGCTATCCTTTCATTTGTTTTGCACAATAATTAAAGATTAATTAAATCAGACATGACTCTAATGAAAGACTCTTACCTTCAGTTCTCTTCATCCAACTGGAAAACACAAAACAGATGAAGATGAAAATTCTTCAAAGAATGAGGACTTGGATAAACAGAAAAGGAAATATGTGTATTGTTCTCCAACTATTGATGCAAGCAACGTGTAAAATTTGCACTCTATCTCTTTAGAACAATAATTACTTTTGGACCAGAGATTGGTAACATTAAATAATGAGCACGCAATCAATATAAAACTTGTAAAGCTGCTTTTTTTCTTTTTTCTTTTTTTTTTTTTTAAAGTGTACTATGTTTGACAGAGGTAAGTATGGACTTTAAATTGAAAAACTTCTAGACCTAAGAATGGTGCAGAACGAGAGCTGTTTCAAGTGCTTCACAGCAGTCAAGAAGGCATGCTTGTTTGTCATGATCAATGCCCTAAAGTAATCTTCAGAAAAATATTACACTCTTGTTATAACAAATTAGGTTTGCTCAAATATATGACTCCATAAGTAGGAGCTTCCAATTAATGGGAGAACTTTTGTGTTGGACAGTGATGGTTGTAGCATCTCTGATATGTCCATGTGGGTTTTTTTGTATTGTTCTGCCAGAAGGTATCTGCTATACTCCACAGTAGCTTCACTATCATGAATAGTGCTAGTCTAAAAACACATATTTCAGGGACTTTTCAGGAAGATTCAGGAAAAAAATCAACCTGAAATTCAGTAACATGGAATGTTAAAGAGACACGTGAGATAAAAAATGGAAAGTGGAAGAGTTATACATAATGTGTTTTAGACATCTATTTCAGCTGGGGTGTATGATCTCTCTAGGTGATGGTCAGCATGAGAGAAAACATAGTTAATTTGAAACCTAACCTTTAGGTGGTTAAAAATGTGTCCTATGACTTCAATCCTAGTGGTTTTACTGAAAACAGAAAGTGATGAAAAATTAATAATTAAAAATTAGAGTTATTTTGTAAATTTTGTTCTGAGAGTTTTGTTTAGAAGCTTTGAAAATATCATTGAATTTTTAATCAAAGTTGGGATGCAAGAAAAGGATGCAGCTCCTCATAAATTCTGTCAGTTTTGCTGACACCTCAAAAGTGCATGGCTGTTTACCTGCCTCCAACAACTGTCATATCTGTGTGTCATAGCAAAATGATAAATCAAAGACATCAGAAGTCTCTCAAAGATCTTTATATTTTTGCAATGTGAAATGTTTACATTTTCCAAATATGAAGGTTATTGGGCTGTATTTCACCTTTTTTTTTCTTTTTTATGATTTGGGAAGATCAGTTCTAGTTATATTTAAAAGACTAGTGCTTCTCCTGAAGCACCGATCTTAACTGCCCTGATCTTACTTTCTGGGCATGTTTTAGTCTCATGTGGACTTTCTGAAACTTACATTATCTGACTATGAGAAAAAAAGATATTTCAGTCACCAGGCCTTCAATACTTTCATTTAGGGTATGTAGTGATAGAACAAGGGGAATGGCTTCAAACTAAGAGAGGGTAGGTTTGGGTTACATATTAGGAGGTTTATGAGGGTCTGGAGCAGGCTGCCAAAAGATATTCTGTGTACCCCATCCCTGGAGGTGTTCAAGGTCAGGCTGGATGGGGCTTTGAGTAACCTGGTCTAGCTAGAGGTGTCCCTGCCCATGGCAGCGGACTTACAACCAGATGATCTTTAAGATTCCTTCAAACCCAACCCATTCTGTGATTCTGTGCACAGTTTTATTTAGCTCTACACTGTGGATAATGCTTTGAAAAATTATGAAAAGAAATGGATAGAAAAATCTCATAAAATGTTACTTCCACCTTTCTTCTTCAATTTACCTCAAATTATCTTTTCTGTGAACCTGTCATATATGTATATATGTATGTATGTGTATATATATATACAGATATATATATATGCATATAAAGGCAGATTCAGAGTTAGAGAAAGTTAAGGAGCACATTGTCCAAAAATTAAAAGCAAAATATAAGATATTGTTAAAGTAATGTTAATGATGTTGAGTATCACCTATTTTTGACAAAATCTTTATGTCCCTGAAAACAATCACATTTGCTGCAAACTTGCTGTGGAAAAGTAGTTCTTGTGAGGACATGACAATGTTTTCAAAAGGATAGAGAAAATAACTTTCATCCTGACACTGTAGGCTACCTTGAGAACAGGTTACAGAGGAAGGGCTATCAATGGTATGAATCAATAGAAAGAAAAATCAATAGGGAACAAGAGACATTGACCTTGCATTATAAAACTCTATTTCTTGTGTCCTGAGTACATATTACTTGATCCTACAGTACCTATTTAGGAATACCAATTTTCAACACCTGTAGCAAAAAACATCAGCCTGGCTTTAAAAGGTTTAAAAAATGCAAAATGGTAGTTCATATCATGAAGAACTACAGCGCATGCTGGCTCATAGCAGAAAAATGCAACTCACTTTTGAAAATACTAGCATTTCACTATTATATCTTATACCTATTCTGAATTAGAAGTCTGGTTGTATGAAATAAGGCATACAGGTGACCCAGAAGAATAAGTAGCCAAATATCTTTTGCCATTAAACTACATCATTTATTATCCATGCTGTTGTCCTATATATTTTTTTTTTAATTCTTTGCAATGCTGCTTACACCAAATGACCTTTAATAAATACCTTATAACTCCAATTAATAAAAATCTGTCTCAAAACTAGGTAATTGGTTACCCTTAGACAGCATTGTGTTTTTTTCTAAAGGAGTCTTTTTTTACTACTTTTATCACTCTCTCAGCTTTAAAAGGAGGTGACATGGGAGGACCATGCATCCCATGTGGAAGATATGGAGATCCTCCCTTCACTGAAGGACCTGCATAGTTTCCATTAAATAAACTAGTCCTCTTGCAACTCTTTCTCACGCCTGTAACTGGCCAGCAGATCCATGTTTTGTGATCAGGAGTATGCAAGGGAAATGTGAATCACCTTCACGTAATCTAAATCTATTTTTAACCTGCGTCTTTATAGACAGAACATTGTTAGTCATATATTTATTATCTTCTTTACATTTTGGGAAGTACATATTATTCAGGGGGCAAGGGGGAACAACACCAGTGCTTTGGTAGAATTGACTGATATGACTGATATCACTAACAGATGATCTGACAGCTAAAAGAGAAAAAAACCCAGGAACTGCTCTTCATTGTTAATGAAGTTCTTTTTCCAGTCAAAAGAAAATCTGCTCTCAAAAATGAATATGACATGAGACAATTGTTGCATGTTTCTGAGGTTAAATGGATTAGACAAAGACATTATTAATTTTTAGAAAATTCCTGGGAAGAAATGGTTAAGAATATTAATTTTACCCCTAACCTTTAATTAACTGTTTTAGTTCTTTAAATAATTGAAAATAACAGTCAGCAAGTCTAAAGGTTGCTATGTTACTGCAGCTCTAAATATTTGCACATTCTAAAAGTAAAGGAGTCATATTACAATTCAGTATCTGTAGCAGTGAATCTGCCTTGTATGGGAAGCTGTGGTTTGAGTGTGTTTCAAAATGGCTTTTTGTGGTCCCTGTGCTGGCTCGTGCTTTCTTCTTCCCAAAATCCCCCATGGTCAGTTCTTATCTCTGTCTCAGGAATGTCCTGAGAAGATATCAAGAAGTCTTCTCATTGGACCTTTTAACCCCTTCCTGCAATTGGGTGTCCTGTAAGCCCTCTGACCCCGTAATTGGTCACTCTGTGAATCCTCCAAGACCTATATATGTAACTGCCTCATCAATAAACTCTCTCTCGCCTCCTCTCCAAGTCCAGTGTGCTCTCTCTCCGGCTGCCATGGGACCACATGGATGGGGGGAGGGGTGAGCACCTAACCCCTCCATGCGTCCAGGACCCTGAAGAAACCCCTGGGGCTGGAGTAACCCCTTCCCTATCCACCTCAAGCCTTCGGAAATGGAACCCCACAATGGGAGGAATGCACCCAGAAGTATCATACTATAATTCAGGTTGGAAGGGATCTCAGGATAACTCCAGTCCAGAGTTCTTTCTGTTCAGAGCAGGGTCAGCTCTGATGACAGATTTCATGTCAGGGCTTTATCCAGTTGGGTTTTGAAAGACACTAAGGACTGGGAGAGATTGGAGCAGCCTGCTCCATTGTGGGACTGTCCACACAGGAAAGTTTTCTCTTTATATTCAGAGTGTATCTCTCTTCTAACAAATTGCTCCATTTTCTCTTGTTTTGCCACTGTGCATCCCTGTGAAGAGGTTGACACAGATTTCTCAATATCCTCCCCACTGGCTTTGGGGACAGATGTTCAGTGTTCCTGAAGGTGTCTCTTCTCCATGCTGGACAAGCTTGTCTCCCTCAGCTTCTCCTCACAAATGTTCCACTACTACTTTGTGGTGGTTGTCCACCTAACTCACTCCAGTCTATTAATGTCTAGTGGCTATAGAGGACCCAAAATTAAAAAATAAAAATAAAAAAAATTGTTCTTTTTATATTACGTATGCTATACTAACTATGCCTGCAAGCAGGGAAATATGTGACTTTCCCTGACTCTCATAATATATCTTGTCTCATAAAATATCTTGCTAGAATCACAAGAGTAGTCCAAACAGCAGAGCTAGAACAATCTCCATTCATTAAACCACTTATTGCATATTCTTATGTATTCTCTTCTTAAAATCAAAGTTTTATGAAACTTAGTGAAGTCTGTCTTTGACTTCAAATATGCAAAATTCAGATCAGGATCATTACTGATCATTCCAAAGCAGTTTTGAGTAAACTCAATGACAATTCACAATTTTACATCTGAATCATGTGGAACATTCATTCTCACATGGCTTCATCTGAAACCAAGTGAAACTACCACTTTGAATAAGTATTTCTTATTTCTAAGGTCACATAGGCCCACTAGCTCAAAGCAAAACTGCTCAAACACGGATAAATTGTGTATGTAAAGCCTTTTATATTCCTATATACATATCATGATAATTTGATGTACAGTAAAGATAATCTAGTAATGCAGGTGTGAAAGTATACGTTCAGGATATTTGCAAGTGAATATTTCTACACTTATAAATGATATGATTATGCACATAGTTATATACATATATGTTATTACATTTAGCTATATACACTTATATGCACATTATCAACACATATAAGTCACATAAACCTGCTTGTTCAGTTTTACCAGGACAAAATATGAATGAAATGAAAATCACCTCACTAAGAAAAGTGTAAATTTATCATCTAGTATGTCTCTGATTAATGTGTCCTACAGATTTTTCAGTCAAGTGATACATTTTAGAAATCAATTATAAAAATCCCTGGCACTAATTAATTATACACATATTGATCCTGACCATCCTTTGTTGTGAAATATATAAAAACTTCAAAGCTTATCTACACTGTGGTATTGCTTCATTCTGTGTCACTGGAGTATGAAAAACACCTTTGCTCTTTCTCTTTCTCCTCTGCCTGCTCCTCGAAGGGGAATAAAACTGCCTGATCCCTGCTAGCTACCACTGCAGCCTCCTAAGAGCTGCAAGTCTGTATCACAGCTGGAGTAAGCTGGGCAAGAAGACTAGGTTACAGAGAAAGAAAAGTGAAGGAAATAGATGTCTAGCAATTAAATTATCTTTGCTATACCTCTGAATTAACTCAATGCCTTATTCTCAAGCAGGAAAATAGTGCTAGTTCAGTGAAATCACAGAAATAATACACATTTCTCTACAACATAAGTAGCTAATTGTACAATTAAAAAAAAAACATAGTTCTTTTTGATTAACAAAGAAGTTAGTGAGGAGACACAGAGAGTAACAGAAACTTCCTGTAACTGCTATCATGTGTTAAGTATGGGCTTCAAATGGACTGAAATTTAATGCAATGACAGAATATACCTTACAGTTTATTTTATAAGTACATGAGAAGGAGATGTGTTAAAACTTTTTTCCTTAAGAGATTCATTCAACTTTGTATCGTGTTTTTCCCGTTCATTCAACTGAACGGTGTCACTGTGGAATAATTGAGGACTGTTTTAATCAGATTTGTAGACACATATGTATGTTTTTATATATTGATACATATAAATAAAAAGAGAAAGAAGATAATATTCTAAGGACAGTTATGAAGCCTGAAATTCAAAAGATAAAACAGAAATATTTTGTTATTCATTAGTATTACTGTGTTTGGACTCTGAATAGAATTCTTATTTTCAATGTATTGTGTAATCTTCTCTGTTATTTTCATGTTGATTTCCAAGCTTAAATGCCAGACAGAATATTTTGCACCGAATGTTTTACTGTGCTAAAAATTGGAAAGAACCATGTGATTTCAACAGCCCAGTTTTACCGTGTTTAACAATATCTGAAAGAAATGTAAAATATAAAGTCTTAGGATATATTCATCAGGAAAATTACCATTTCCTGTGGTATCCAGAACTTTTCCATGGAAGCAAGGTGAAGACACATACAAAACAAGAAGGTGATCTGAGACAGCTTCCCTAGGGGCAAATCATGCCTGACTAATCCGATGGGCTTATATGATGGAATATCTGCAGCAGCTGACAAGGGAAGACTGAACAATGATATCTACCTATACTTCCGCAAGGCCTTTGACAGAGATCCACGTAACATCCTTATATCCAAACTGGAGAAACATGGATTTGAAGGGTGGACTATTGAGTGGATAAGGAATTGGCTGGGTGGACACAGACAGAGTTGTGGTCAATGTCCAGGTGGAGGATGCTGATAAGTGGTGTCCCTCAGGGCACCTGGGACTGGTAATCTTTAATATCTTTACCAATGACATAGGCAGTGAGATCGAGTACACCCTCAGCAAGTTTGGTGATGACACAAAGCTGAGTGGTTAACTCAACAGAAGGAAGGGATACCATCCAGAGGGACCTGGACAAACTTGAGAAGTGGGCCCACGAGAAACTCATGAAGTTCAACAGGTTCAAGTGCAAGATGCTGCACATGGGTAAGAGCAATCCCAGACGTAAGTACAACCTGGTAGAAGAAGTCATTGAGAACAGCCCTGCGGAAAAGGACTTGAGGTTCTGGTGGATGAGAAGCTGAATGTGAGCCAACAGTGTGCATTTGCAGCCCAGAAAGCCAATCATATCCTGGGCGGCACCAAAAGCAGCGTGGCCAGCAGGTTGAGGGAAGTGATTCTGCTCCTCTACTTTGCTCTCATGGGAGCCCCACCTGGAGTCCAGCTCTGAGGTCCTTAGAACAAGAAAGACATGGATGTGTTGAAGAGTGTCCAGAGGAGCACCACAAGGATGATTAGAGAGGTGAAGTCACTCTCCTATGAAAACAAGCTTAGAGAGCTGGGGTTCTTCAATCTGGAGAAAAAAAAGCTCTGGACAGACCTCATTGTAGTCTTCAAGTACTTAAAGAGGGCTTATAAAAAAGAGGGAGAGGGACAATTAACATGGACAGATAGTCCATAGGACAGACAGACAAGGGGGAATAGTTTTAAACTAGCAGATCAGAGAGTTAGATTAGGCAGTAGAAAGTAATTCTTTACTGTAAGGGTGGTGAGACACTGAAACATGTTGCCTAGAGAAATTGTGTATGTGCTATCCCTAGAAGTGTTCTAGGACAGGTTAAATGGGGCCCTGAGCAACCTGATCTAGTGGGTGGCATCCCTGTCCATGGTGGGAATGGTTTGAATTAGATGATCTTTAAGGTCGCTTCCAGTCCAAGCCATTCAGTGATTCTGAACAAGCAGTGGAAGCCTCTAGAACGGATATACATAAAATAGTCACTTTTTTTCCCCACTAAAATTAATTCTAAGAGGGGGACATGGGACCAGAAGGCAATCCTTCTGTATCATAAGGATATGTAAAAATCACAGAAAAGAACTCCTAAAGAGTTAAGAGAGAGTAAAATACAGACTCTTAACATGGGATTTTTTTCCACATATGCATTTCTTTAGCAAGACTGTGCAGCCAAAAGGAAGAAAGTAGCTTAGCAAACACAGACCTGAGTAGCCTAAAAAAGAAACAGTTCACTGTAAAAGTGCATCACATTTTCAGCTAATATGTACTAACACCAATAATTCTGATGAGTCGGTATTTGTTGATTTATTCTACCTGAGAAAGCAATCCAGAAAGAGAATTGTTATATGAGTGATATGTTTTCTTTTTATTTAGAGGGAGAGGTAGATTGTTATTTGTTGCCAGTTGGAGAATAAGCAGAACACTCAGACTTGAAAGAACCAGAAGTATTTCTCCTCTTAGTCCTTTGAAAGAAACAAAAAACCCCACCTGTCTCAGTGTAGAACACCATACAAGTATAGTCTGATGTGTAAACAGCATAACAAGTGCTAAGAATGAATTTTGTGTGAAAAAGCCTCTCTGCTTCATAAACCACAGCTTTATGTTAGTAACCCATCAGTAGTGGTTGCAAATTTTCGGGGTTCTGCCTTTTCTGTTTTCACACTTGCTTGTTCCCCAGGAAAGACTACCACCTCTGATTAATTCCATTGCTGTGTCATCTTACTATAACCTACATTTCCTGAAATGACCCACTGAAATAAATAAAAAGATATAGTTTGTTTTACTCTTAAAATATCTTGTAGTTGTCAGGTTTAGAGCAAGGCCACATAGCTGAATCAGCACACCTGAGGGTGTCATAAAACCTTGCAAAGGATGGGGAGTAAAATATCTAAAATTAGGTCCTTCTCCAGTGGAACAGTAATGGAGAATGGAAGCCACAAACAGAAAGAAATTGGACCATGTCACAAATTCCAGGTCTTTTACAGGTGTAAGAAAGCAATCAAATTTCTCTGCACATATCACCTCCCCAGCTGAGTCAGACTATATATCCTGAAGGTAGAAAGCAATATGTGAAGGAGCAAGATTCAGGACGGGAACAGTTCCAAGTGTGGAGAAAAGCATACAGCAATTGGCAGGACTTTATTATATGGACCTTACAGTTATCATATGGACTTTACTGTTATTATGTGGTTTCATTGTATTCACACTACACAGTGCACAACCTGGTCATGCCCAGGCTTGCCATGAGTTTGCCTGCTCCCTACTTCCCCCACTCCTCCCCCTTTTGCCCGTGTCCCTATCCTGATTTGTTCCCCTG
>NW_020897704.1:6655051-6702459 GCF_003984885.1 Neopelma chrysocephalum
GGCAGGACTTTATTATATGGACCTTACAGTTATCATATGGACTTTACGGTTATTATGTGGTTTCATTGTATTCACACTACACAGTGCACAACCTGGTCATGCCCAGGCTTGCCATGAGTTTGCCTGCTCCCTACTTCCCCCACTCCTCCCCCTTTTGCCCGTGTCCCTATCCTGATTTGTTCCCCTGCTTATCTGTCTCATACTCCGCCCTATGTTCTGGCCCTTTCCCCTCCGGAGCTGATAAAACCCGCATGCGCGCTGGAATAAACACTCTACCTGCATCCCACCTTTGTGCCCCTGACCCGTGCTGTGTCATGGCCCCATTCCCCTCCCCCCTTTCGGACCGCAGCAGCAATAGAAGGAAGTAGAATCTTCACTGGTTTTGATATGAATTTTTTCATAGGATCATTGATCTTGAGTATATACTGGGGTCTCAGTTTTTAGAGTGATCATACAGATCGCAGAAATCTATTTTTGATCCACTGTAGCAGTAAAAAGTTGCTATTTAGAAGATGTTTGGTTTCAAAATCATACCAAATCCACTGGAAAGAACATATGCAATTGCACATACTGTGTAAGTTTGTCAGTGTCCCTGCATGTACCTAATGGCAGCAGTCAGACTGTTTTGAAAGACTGAGCCAATACTACCCTACATTACTGGAAGGACAAATTGTGTAATCTATATATTTAATCAGTAATACAGCTGACAGATTTATCTCTATGTATATAATCTGCTTCAGGTTATACTTAAGCATCTTCAGCTGCTTTCTACAATGCAGTTATCACAGTCAAAATATATTACCTGTAGCATATAAAAATCTTTGGACATTGAACTCATTCTTTCAAGATAAAGAGGGAGGACAGCCCTTAACAGCTTAAAACAGCTTGCCAAAATATCACCTAAAGCAGTGGGATTCAAATCTAATTATACATTTGACAGGCTTTAGAATCAAATGGAAATTGTCCCAAGCATGTTGACAAGTACAAGATAAGAAAGGAGAGCTGTCCTCAAATTGTTAGTAGCCAGACTCAAGAATTTCTTTCAGAAGATTAGATATCAGCTGGGCTAATATGGGCCATATTTTTATGGCTAATGCCATATTTTTAAGCCATTTAGACAACCCTGAAAATGAATTTTTGAAACTAAAATAAGACACAGTTCAATTAAATGCATGCTCTGACTTGTTTCAAATGATCATATGTTAAAGCAAATCCTACAGACATACAATTCTGTACTATTCCCCTAAGCTTACACTTGAGAACCACTGGCACCTCTGTCAGAGAAGACTTTAATATTCTGGTAATCAGTAAAACTGCAGCTGAGGCTTCCCACAGGAGAAAAGTTCTATCAGCCAATTATTTATCTAGCTTACCAGACTATTTAAAGGAAATTGAAGTGAGACCTCATTGTAGTCTATAACTTCCTCATGAGAGGAAGAGGAGGAGAAGACACTGATCTTTTCTCTGTGGTGACCAGTGACAGGACCCGAGGGAATGGCCTGAAGTTGTGTTAGGGGAGGTTTAGGTTGGATATTAGAAAAAGGTTCTTCACCCAGTGAGTGGTTGGGTGCTGGAACAGGCTGCCCAGGGAAGTGGTCACAACACCAAGCCTGACAGATTTCAAGAAGCATTTGGATGATACTTTCAGACACAGACACATGGCATGACTCTTGAGAAGGGCCCTGTGCAGAGCCAGGAGGTGGGCTCAGTGATCCTTGTGGGTCCTTCCAACTCAGCATATTCTGTGATTCTGTGATTTAATGATTCTTAGGAGGCCTTGCAGCTCACCTGCTGTAAAGAAAAATCTGAATGTCTTAAAAAAATGGATTTCAGCTTCCTTTCATCAGTCATCACAGCATCACAAAATGGTTCAGGTTGGAAGGGACCTCTGGAGATTATCTGGTCCATGACCCTGCTTAAGCAAAGCCACTTAGAGCCACTTACCAAGAAAGGAGACTCCAAAATCTCCCTGGGAAATCCGTCCCAGTGCCCAGTCACCCTTAAATGAAATATTTTTCCCTTTTTGTTTGGTCTCCTCTGTTTCAGTTTGTTTTCTGCTTCTTGTCCTGCTGCTGGGCAGCAGTGAGAAGTGTCTAGTTCCACATTCTTTGAACCCTCCCTTCTAAGATTCCTCCTGAGCCTTCTAATCTTTAGGTGAAATAGTCCCACCTCTGTCAGCCTTCCCCCATAGGAGAGATGTTGCAGTCCCTTCATGACTTTTGTGGCCTTTCACTGTACTCTGTCCAGTATGTTCATGTCTTTCTTATCCTAGGAAGCACAGAACTGGATGCAATACTCCAGATATGGCCTCTCCACAGCTGAGTGGTGGGTAAGGGTCATCCCCCTCAACCTGCTGGCATTAATTTGCCTAATGCAGCCCAGGATAACATTTTCCTTTCCCAGAGGATTACTTCACTGGTTTATGTTTAACTTGGTGACCACCAGGATCCTGAGGCCCTCCTCTGTCAAGTTGCTTTCCACCTGGGTGGCCCCCACCATGTGCTGGTGCATGGGGGTTGTTCCTCCCCAAGTGCAGGACTTTGTACTTCTCTTTGTCGAACTTCGTGAGGTTCGTTTCAGCCCCGTTTTCAAGGCTGTCGAAGTCCTTCTGGATGGCAGCAATGACCCTCTGGCATATCAGCCACTCCTCCCAGTTCTGTGTCATCAGCAAGCTTACTGATGCTGCACTCTGCCCTGTGATCCAGATCATTAATGAAGATGTTAATTCTATCTTTGTTGAAAGATTACAGAACTGAAGTACCATTCTGATAACATTACAACTCAAAGAGTCATATCATGCTTTAAATTGCTTTGTCATTTTCTCTAAATCATGTCAATTTATTCCTCTCCTATATACCTTGCTTTCTATCTCTGGAGATTTGTATCTTCTTCAGTTCAAATATTCTTATCCATAAATTGAAAAATGTTTACTTTTACATAATCAGAGTTTTCTTTCTGGTGAGTACTGGTCAGAGCCAGGATTTTTTAAATTTTACAGTGTGTATTCAGCTCAGAATATCCAAGAAGTTCTCCTATATCAGATAACCAATCGTGGCAGCCATTCTTATGTATCTGTTTATAAGTGTATTATAAGGTTTCCCAATGTTATCAAGGTTTATGAAGTTATCAATTCAATTAATACAGAGTGAGAAAATTAGCACTGATGAAATTTTCATCCAGAACTGAAATCTTGAAACCCACAGAATATATTCCAGTGACCAGTGCGAGAGGGAAATATAACAAGTCACCTGTAGAAAAATATGAAAAAATCTGCCTATCACAGAGGTCTTGTTCTGGTTTCCTGTAACTAGATTCTGGATGATGTACAGATACACTATTTACATTTTCAAAAATATTGTAAAAGCTTTGAGAACTTTCTAGTTCATTATTGAATCCTTCTAGATCAAAGCAAGAAAATGAACTCCATATTTGAATTAATAGTTCATCCACCGTCTTTGAAACAGTATGTTCTGTAGTCTAAATTAAGACCCTGAATCCCTGCATACTTGTATTATAGCCTGTCTGGCGTATCCACTGTGGTTCTTTTTAGTATATTTGGAGATTAGTCTGTAGAGAAGCTGAGAAAACTCAGAAAGCTTAAAAAGTGAGTCAGCATTCAGATCATGCGTCTCTGATTGTTTATATTGTAGGCTGAGAAGAGTAATTAGGATTGAGCTGTATGTGAGTAATGTGTGTTGATTATTGTTAGCTGACCAGTGAGATGTGAAGGACAACCTAGAAGTTGCCAACTATGATTAAAACTGATAAATTTGATTCCTGCAAAGAATAAAAACAGACTAGTTTCTGTCTTTGAACAGATTTGTACTGAAACTGATGTATAAGCATATGGGTTTGTATGGATAAACAAGTGGAAAGCGTGGTGACCACAATTACGGTTCAGTTATTCTTTGATTGACTATATATATCCTTCACACATGCACACACACTCACACTGAGTATTCTTTGTGCTTTTTTCCTAACAGATTTACAACTATTCTGAATGTGCCTCTATTAAAATAATTGCTTTGAGGAAATTTTATATAGTCACGCTTTTGTTTGTTGTCAGAAAACATGTGCTATGAGAAAATTGACAGAGATTTAGAATTTTTTCTTAAAAAATTTTTTTTTCATAGATTGGAAATGGTTTCAGGGACCTGAAAAAAAACCACAAAAATATATTTTGTCCACAGGAAAAATGCAGTCAATGAAAAGAGAAATTCCCATTTTATCTGTTGGAGTTTGTAACCTGATAAAATATGTGTGGTTTAAGTAAGGAATATTTGTAGTTGCTTTTTTCCATGAATGAACTGAAGCAAGTACAGGAAAAAATGGGCAAAAAAAGTTTTAAGTAATTTCCACGATTTTTGGGGTATATTAATTATGAAAAGCAAATTGATGTATCCACAAATAATGAAAAAAAGCCTGGCCACTGATATGGTGTAAGGAAGAACAATCTAGAAGAATCTTATCTCTAATAAAATTAATAGTTCTAGATACTTCAGAAGAATATAAAATCAAGAGCAAATTTTCTGTAGTACTTTTAGTAGCCAACAGCACTTACCACCAACAATTTATTTTTCTTGGCTAAACTAATTGAAGTTGCACTTTCAGAAAGTCAAGCAGTAGATGCTTATTCTCTACTTTTAGAACCAGTTCACTTGACTTGCATTTTCAGAAAGAAATTTTATTTTCTAGATACTAGGCTCCCAAATTTGTATTTTAATAACCAAATCTCTCTAAATTCAAAGAAAAAATGAAGAAATACTGTGAGATGTACGTGCTTATTATTACTTCCTGGTAGATAAGACCTTCCCCACACTTAAAAATAAAATGCAATTTTTAGATTAAAAAAATAGGAAAGACGATCAGCTAGTAATTTTAATCTGCCTTGAGGTGATGATTACATCCAATGATGACTCAAAAAGAACTGTGTAAACTAACAGTTGAAGAGAGTGAATACTGAAAACTGTATCCAGATTGTTAACGCAAAGACAAGCTCATCATAAGTCATGCAAACAGCCCACTAGAAAGAAGGAAAAGCAAATAAACAAACAAACCATGAGTTTGAGCATTATTATGTTTCTTCTGATAAAGAACTATTTTTGATTAAAAAGATAGGTCACATTCTTTCACTTTTATCTTTCTCTAGAGAATATGAGAAGGTACTAGCTTAGTAGAGAGAAAATTCCAGGATGCTTAAGGACTGATTATTTATTGTCTACCTTGTATCAGACTATTAGTTTGTACCAGTGTGCCTGTTGCAGATATCCAAGTAGTGATAACAGAAAACATGAATAGTGTGCTTGGTTAAGATTTATCTTCTTGAGTGAATTGAGATTACCATGTTGTAGTATTTAAAACTAGTTCATAAGCGCTTAATTTGTAAAAATTAAGTGTGAATGATATAATACACTCAAAATACCTATATATATCTATATATCTGTGCAGTTAAAGAATATGTCCCTTTTTACATTTGAGCTACCGGTATCATGTTTATCACAGTATGTCTGAGTACATCTCCATTACTGTTTATCTGAGTCTTTTCTATGGCATATCCCTCCAAAGAGGAAGAAAGTTTGAAATAAACTTGTGATTTGCTAATTCAAAATTATTTCCATAGTCTGAATATTTCCTGTTATTCTTAGGCAACATGCAGAATTCCTATGTTTGATCTTTAACACTGGATTTGGATGTAGGAACTGTTCTTCACTCTTTTCTTTGCTGTAGATGAGTGTTTTTAACATGTACTTTTTTTACCTAATAATAGGGCAGAAAGAAGTATTTTAAAATATTCCTAACTGATTTTGGAATCAAATCTTTATTTTTATAAAAGAAAAATTAAAAAAATTAGAAACTATGTCCCTCTGATGTATTTTTAAGGGGTGGTGGTGATGTACTTTTTTTATTTGTGTGTATTTAATCCTTTATTCCTTTCATTTTTTCTTCTGCGGTACCTTCCGTGAGAACATCTGTCCATTGATATGTGACATTGATATCACATCAAACCCTACTTCTGATTGTTAAATGATACTTGTATTAATTACTAAAAAAAAAACCTGTAAAGAATAAAGAGAGCCGACTCTCATTCCATATGGACAAAATCAAATTTTGAATTTTTGCATGAAGTAAAAATTACAAATTTTGATTGCCTAGAATAACAGATTTTAATTAATAATTATCACACAAGTATTTGTTTTTCAGCCATAACTCCATATTTCTGATACTGTGGTCAGAGTGGTGGTGTAATTTAATTTTTAATGTATGATTCTTTAAGAGTCAAAACAAAAGACACAAATTATTATACTCTGCATCATTATTCCAAAGAGTAATACTTGGTCAGATATGCCTTATTTGAGTCAAATGACTATAATTTCTGAAATTTAAATAATGATTGTTTTATATATCATTAACATATACTATAGACTTTTATTCAAGTCAGGTTGATATATAATTGATGAGAGAAGAAAAATATTTTTTTTGCAAATTGGGCACACCATTGTAGGAGTTACAGTTAAACTACCTTAACCAAGATATTTAAATTTATTCCTTCTGTAAGAAGAGGATTTTAATCATAATTTCACATTCCTCTCACTAAAATATAGACCCGTGAAGAACAAAGAAAGTTCTGGTAAAAGATGTAATCTTAAAATTCGTGGCACTCAGTGTGACAAACCATATTTTAAACTTCTTAGAATAAGAAGTTTACATTAAAAATTTGACTTAATATTTCCTTTTGCTTAATATAAAATTATGCACTAATATGGATTCACTTAAATAAGTAAGACGTTAAGTGTTTACTCTGGTTATAAAATCACTTACTGAAGAGTATATGAAATGGAAATCATAATAAGGCATGTTTTTTATCCATACATCAATTAATTTTTCTGCTTGCTCAATTCTAGATATGATATCATTGATGAACCTGATTAAAATACTTATTATGCATCAATAATAAAAGGAAAAATTCATTATGAGTTAATAATCTAACATCAAATATTAAATTTCATTATAATACTGATCAGAACATCCTTTATGTTATTTAAAGAAGTTTGCTCTCCCTCAGAATAAAAAGTTGCAAGAAATAACACAGCTGGGTATTCTCCTACAGTGACAGTTCTTCTTTTAACTTGTGAACATATTAAAGTTTCTGAGTTATAATAGCAAATTTTTCAAAATATTAGCTTTTTGTAGGCCTTCAATATTTTCATTCAAAATACACTATATGAAATTTTTTAATTACTTACAGAGACGTTGGTGACATTCTAAATTATAGATTTCTGTGGATAAAAAGCATCCAGGGTAAAGAGAAAAATAGAAAATAATTATATGACAGGTCCAGCATAGTGAATTATAGTTCCACTTTGTCAGATGTACAAATAGAATTACAAGAACTTTATTTGGTTTTAATCCCAGTTTTTGCTTTAAAAAATCTTTAAAAATTATAAGATTTTGAATCCATCTAAAAGGTCAGATTAAATCAAAAGATGTATGTGATTCCATAACCTCTTTCTGTCAGTAGTAGATGCTTAGAAATAGACTAAAAGAAAGTGGACATCTCAGAAAGGAGATGACTTCATCAATAGCCACTTGTTTTAAGATATCAGTGACTTAAGGACTTCCAATGCCAGTCTTTTTTTATTCTACTTTGAATACTTCTGTACTATCGGAAAGGATTGTTGCCTCACTACTTAAATCCATTTCTATACAATTATGACTATACTATATATGACTAGTGTCATATTTGGGACCCTTACCAATAGCCTAAATTTACTCTAAAAGCTGACCTTCTTTTGCCATTTCTTCTTTGCTATCTTAAATCAGTTAGTAATCCAAGGAAAGATTTTCTCATATCCACTTACAGCTTAGGGCTTTTATAAAGGTTTTCTAAATCCAAACCCATTACATCTACATGTATAGCTCTTTCAAAGAATATTGGAAAATTTGTGAGGCATATCTTTCTCCAATTCCAATGTTGTCTCTACCCCTATGCAAAGTACTTTTCCATGTCTCCTGTTTATCTTACCTACTATTGTTTCTGTCAGTTGCTCAGAAGGCACCCCATTAACAATGATCTTCAACTTTACTCATAAAGAGTCCCAGGCTCTGCACTAGCATGATAGGTGAGATCTGGACTGGGTTTGAGGCTTGTTGCCTCCCCTACCTGAGCCTGAACTGTGCCAGTGTCTCCATGGGAAGGGTCCAGGAAATCCAGGGTGTCATTGACAGGATGAGACCCCGGGGAGGCTGAGTCTGGGGAGGCTATGGGGACATGTTCACTCTTAGCTTGGAACAGCCATAAAGCAGCCACCTGGGGTAAAGAAATGCATAAAATAAATCCAAGAAAGCTCAGGACAGCAGAAAAAGCTTTCTCCCCTACCCCACCAAATTTCATACTCATCCTGCCAAAGACTCGGGGTGCTGGTGTCATGTCTGATATACTTCTCTGGTCTTCCTTCCAGGAGCTGAGCTTCTTAATTTCAGGATCCCCTGGGACTTTCGAGGTATGAACACAGTTGCATGGAAAAGAGCTAGACGCCAGGAAGGGACAAAGGGATTGCATAGCAGGTTTAATTCTGTCATTAATGAGGCTTTTATCTGTATTAATTACATAGTTTGTATTACTAGAGTGTTAAAACATTACAAGACTGCCAACAGGTTCCTAACTTCATATATACATTGAGTTTCTTTTTACTAAAAAGATACTGAAGGTAGAAAGTACAGAGATCAGACCTGTGACCTTTCCAAAAGCTCACATTGCATATCAAACATTTAATTTCTCTGATACCTAGCCTGTTTAAAGAAACAGCTCTGCTTCAGAGTAAGCAACTATAAGCAATTTCATATTTGAGCTTGCCTGAAATGTGATAAATGGTACAGAATTAGAACGGATCTTGATCCTTCATATACTTTTCTTCTAGGTTAAATAATTAAAAATAAGATTGTATGGTCAGTGTTCAGATGACTTTAATCTTTTACAATAGTCCTATAGGAAGTGGTAGCATTCTACATACAAAGATGCAGCATAAATCAAAAAATGAAAAAAATCTGCAAACTTGAAAGTTGCCATTATACCTTGGGCAGACTTATTCTACACCTCAATGTCTTCTGCTGTTCTTCTGAAGCACATGCTTCAAATACACTTCATGTAAGTCTTCTTTTTGAATGAAAGTGTCTTGTTAAAAATAAAAAGGAAAAATAGCTGATGATAAGAAGTCACACAGTGGTAGGGACTGATTAATATGATATATCAGGATAGTTTATATCATAGTACTGTAGGAACAATGTATATAGACAGTTTCAGTGGAAGCTATAGTAAATATTAAGGTAGGTAGATAGGTGGAGGGATGAATTCAAACTGTATAGAGACAGTACATACAACATTCTTATTGGGTATTTATTGTACAAACTGGATCATGGAAAAAACTAAATTATGGTTAATTTTAAAGACATGAATAATCCCACTGAAATCAGTAAAATCAATGTTATATCTGATGTACAGTGTGCATTTCCTCATATTATAGGGATCAAAAGAGCAATTCATAATCTCATTTTTGTTACCATTTTAAGTGAAATATTTCTTTTACTGTATTAACTATTTATTTTTTATTTAAACTTGAATAAATATGTTGGAACTTCGGATTATTTTTGTTACTGAATACATCAGGTTTTTTTCTCTCAAAAAATCAGATTTGGCAGCTGAAGGCTTAAAAACTTAATACCAACTGTAACACTAAATATAAACAACCAAGGAGTGTTGCACAAATAGTTGCAACACTGTAAAAGCTCAGCACTTTATTAAGTAAGGTTGATGTCTAGAGACCTTTTAAAGTCAAAACCAGCAACGTAAACATGGTTCTGTTATCAGATTCTGATTATTCTAATTCACAGACATTTGTGGGTTTTCAGGTTTTTTTAGTTGCTTTGTTGGTTGGTTGGGTTTTTCAATTATTTTTATTTTAATGTTTTTAAACATTATTAACAAAGAGAAACATTTCTATCTACTCTGTTTCTTAAGATCGCATCAATAAAGTGTTTCTAAAGGACAAACACCTATAAATGGACGTGAAAGGTCCAAAACTCTCTCAGCTTTCTCTGATCCTTCCATCCACTGTCCTTCATTACAGTGATTGCTGTACTCAAACTGCAGTTCTGAGGACAGACAGTTTGCAATATCCTGCTGATACGAATGGTAATATTACCATTCCACTCACCTCACAACATAACAACAGATCAAATTGCTAGATACAAGGGCAAACTGTCATTTCCCAACATTTTAAGTGTCTCTTTCCTATAGTGTATAGTGGTATGTCATATGAAATTTTGAGCAGCACTTCAGTCTGTGGAGCAAAGCTGTTTTAAAGACCAATACAACTCACAACACTTGAGTTACCAAAAGTGTTGCAATACGGTTTTATGTATGTCTGCCTATCAAGATTGCACAAACATTAGTTTTACTAATTAGTAACTGTATGTGCACAAAGATTGCTATTTCACTTATAAAGAAGGAAAGAAATTAGTGGAGTATAAGTCTATCAATCAGGCTGTGTTATCACTATTTGCTAATGCTAGTGGCATATTTATATGTATCCATTACTTCTTTAATAAGTAATACAGAGACTAAATGGCAGCTGAGTAGCCTGTTGAGAACAATTAACTCAAAACAGATGGCACTACAAATACAATTCTTAAAGGCTCTTTTCTTGTTTGGAATTTTTGCCTTCCTTGTTGATTTTGCCCCCTGGGTGAATTAGGGTCTTTATTGATAGATTTAAGATGTTCCTGACATTTGATTAAGCAAACTTCATACTGAGACTGTATTAAACTTTAATATCTTTCAGCACTGAACAGTAGTTTCTATTGGATGTTTTCTCCTCAAGTCTAGTTTTTAATATCATATGAATTAACTGATAGCTCAGCAACTACAAATCCTGAGAAAGCAATACAAACACAGACACTTGATCTAATAACATCTTTGAAACATTAACCCTAAGGGTCAAAAATTTTTGTGTCCAAACAGGATGATTAATTCACAAATATATCAAGAAATATGGGCAACAGTTTCATTGAGCTGTATATAGAATATACTAATATATTTTTTAACCACTTAAATCTTCTGCATGTTGATTCTTCAAGAAGCACCATGGAGGCTGATAGATTTTTGTGACATATGGTATATGTGGGGACAGTTGTCCATTAAGATTTATGTGCAAATTTGAGGCCTTTTATGTATATAAAGACATAAGTGAAATATCTCTCCTACTGTAACTGAGGCCTGAGAGACAAATCAGTGTCAAAGATGTGTCCATCAGGTAAGTGCTACACTTAATGGAACACAACTCCCCTCAAGCTGTTTGTAGTTCTATTTCTGACATCTACTCTGATGTTACACTAAGCAAAAATTTTCACTGCTCCTTTAGAGAGTGCTCAAAACAGGTTTCATCAGAGGTAGACGTATGGACTTTTTAAGTATCATTCAAATGCAGAGTATTTTAGACATGCAGAATAGCTGACAGGAAGATTTGCAAACTTATCAGCTACCATTAGGGGAAGTCCATAATAACAGCAAAATATTTGAGGGAAAGAATGGAGAAGACAAAATACAGATATGAGGTTATATTTAATCTTACAGAGTAAGAGCATTAACTATTTTGAAATAACTGATCTCTATGAATAAAAAGGTTATCTTTACCACTCATATTCACTATACGAACTCTTCGTAAAAGAGATGAAAGAGATTAATAACACTGGTTGTAACACCTTAGTTCTGAAGCCTGTGACCTTTTATTAGAGACTTCTTGATACCATAGTATGCTACTTTTTCAGTGTTAAAATAAATGGATTCTGATGCTAAACCATAATGCTTGCAAGACTTGATGTTGTATGGTAATTATTTAAATTTTAGGCAAAGACAGAAGTCACCATAAAGTTTTTAGAAGCAGATGGAGATAATAACTTAGTCTACAAGATGTAAAGAGCCAGCTTGCTGGAGTATATCTGCTGCTGAATTACTACCAAACATGCTACAAATGCAGAAACAGGATTTCTCAAGGAATTATCAGCCTAAAGTAGCAATAAGTCTGTATGTTGTCTGCCTAACACTAATATTTAAAGCCATTTTAGGTATTAATGTCAATCAATGTAACCATAGAAAGAAAGAATCTTAGAAATAAAATTTTAATGTGGATGTTAAGAGGAACTCACACAGATCCTGTTAGTCATATTAAGTAGGATTTGTATGCTTATCTCCTGCACTTTGTATATTGGGCTAATTTGCTTTGTAGTACATAGTGGCATGCAGAGTGGAGATGTACCAACAGCTTCAGACCTACTGCATGGGCACAGGTGATATTTAAAGGAAAATAATTATAGTCTAGGCCTAATGCATCTATGCAATACAATGAATCTACATAGACAGGGTGTACCCTACACTCCTCAAATATTTGTAATGCCTTTACATTACACATATGTAGTGATTTTAACACAAATATGTATGGTTATTTTATTTAGACCATGCATAATGGTCACTCATTCTGAAATTTAATAGATCTGCTGGAAAAGAAAAATAGCTGTTCAACCTGACAACCTGACCAGAATTTCTATCCTGGTATTGTCTGGAATGCATTGCAGTGTCAACAGCACAGTATTGAGAACATTTTTAGATTTATTTTTTGGTGAAGACTTCTTGTGAAATTTCAGCGTGAGGAGTTGGATATCTGCTCCAGTGTGGTCCTCCATGGGCTGCAGGCATCAACCTGTGTCACCATGGTGTCCTCCACAGGCTGCAGGGAAATCTCTGCTCCTACACTTGGATCACCTCCTTTACCTCCTCCTCCACTGACCCTGGTGCCTGCAGGGCTGTTTCTTTCATATATTCCCACTTCTCTCTCACACAATTTCTATTGTGCAGTGTTTTTTTTTTTCCTTTTGTTAAATAAGTTATCACAGAAACACTACCAACATCACTAATGAGCTCAGCTTTGGTGAGAGGCAGCTCTGTCTTGGAGCTGGCTGGAACTGACTCTGTCCAACACAGGGACAGTTTCTGGTGTCTTCTTACAGTAGCCACCTCTGCACGTTCTGCCTTCACATACACACATACACACACACATACACACACTCACACGCCTTAATACCTTGCTGTATAAACCCAATACAAATCATTAATGAATTTCTTTGCTCCAGAGTCAAGCACATAAGTAGGCATATAGGATATAATTGGTGAGTTGGGAAATGAGAGTTCCACATTTAATGATAGGCATGATAGGGAGAGATAAAGCCTGTCTTAGCAGTTACAGTGCCAAAAAGAGAGCAGGAGCTGCTGATCTTCCCATGACAGCAAATAACAGTATTTTTTACTTTCTCTCTCTTATCAGGCTACTACATGGGATCTTGTTCCTTCACTAGAGTCAAATGGTTTTATGGATTAAGCTGAGAAGTGGACAGAACTTCAATAACAAATCATTTCCAAACAGTAATTTCTCTTTTTCATTATCAGTGGGATACACTTCATTGACAGCATCCATCTCAACACAAGTATGTTCCCAGAGCTTTTGTGCTCTTCTTGGTACTATACATGCATACAACCTCTAAAGAATGAGACAATGTGAGGACAAGAATCTTATTTGGTTTCTTATTTTATTGAGCAGTTTTTCTGCCATAACCATAAGCTTTGCAGCAGGATCATTCACAGTCGTGTCTGTCAAACATCTTCAGGTGTAAATAATACACCTTTTCCTTGCTTTGATTTTAGCTGTTAATTCACTTCACTGCTATGTTCTAAGCCTAATAAATAATTTATTTTTTTTTTATTTAGTAAGTGTTTGCAAGTACTAATTTAGGTCTACTAAAATTTAGCTATTATTGGGATTACTTAGAATTGTTGTTTAAATTGACTGAAAAGTGACCTGCACTGCTCTCATGTTGTTTTCAATGTCATGAAAAATTATGCAATGTTTGTTCAATGTGGGGTTGTTGTGGTTTAACCCCAGCCAGCAACAGAGCCCCAAGCAGCCACTCAGTCACTTCCCCACCAGCACGATCGGGGAGAAAATAGGAAGCCTAAAAGTGAGAAAACTCACGTGTTCAGATAAAGACAGTTTAATAGGGAAAGCAAAAGCTGTGCATGCAAGCAAAGCAAAACCAAAGAATAAATTCACTGCTTCCTATGGGCAAGCAGGTGTTCAGCCATCCCCAGGAGAGCAAGGCCCCATCATGTGTAATGGTGACTTGGAAAGACAAAAGCCATCACTCTAAATGTCCCCTCTTCCTTCTTTCCCCCACTTTATATACTGAGAATGATGTCAGATGGTCTGGAATATCCCTTGGGTCAGTTGAGGTCATCTGTCCTAGCTGTGTCTCCTCCCAACTTCCCATGCACTCCCAGCCCCCTTGCCAGAGTGGAAGTACAAACAGCAGAAAAGGCCTTGGCTCTGTGGAGCACTGCTCAGTAATAACAGAAACATCTTATTTTATCTATCCTGTATTCAGCACAAATCCAAAACATAGCCTCATGCTAGCCACTGTGAAGAAAGTTAACTTTATCCCAGCCAAAAGCAGCACAGGTGTAAACAAATCATCTCTAGTCACAGAAACGTCCATGAGAAACCGCTCTAAAGCTGCAATTCTTGTTCCTGGCAGAATTCAAACCTCGTAAAAACCAGTAATAATCTATGTTTATTTTTCTTTTATTTTTCTAGATTCAAAAGTAAAATCTGTTTACATATGTCACAACCTAAAGGATTATCTAGCTTGCTAGTGATAGAGATTAGAACTGTGGGTTCATATGAATACATAAAACACAAGGACACAGAAGCTTTATTCTCTAAATTTCACTAAGTGATTAGAAATTATCACAAATATAAAAACCTCAAAATCACTAATGACATATGTATATAAAATTCATGAAGCAAATATATATATACACATATTCGGCTGTTAAAAATTATTATCAACAATAACTAGTATGGCAGTAATCAATAATAGCAACTGTCAATAGTATAGTGGCAATTAATAATAGCAGGAATAGATAACTGCAGCCACAAGCACTTATAAAGTTTCAGGTTACTGCAAACTTATCAGTAATAAAGTGACTTATTAATAATGTAAAAGCAGATATGATCGCTTACTTATATGAATGTATACAATTACAAGTGCATTAAACAGATTTCAGAAGGGAACCAAAACATCCCGGAGGGGACTCAACTGCCCCAAAAGTGGGAGGACTAACTGAACCAACCCCAGAGGTATTCCCAGAAGGTACCAATCCACATCATGGAGTTTGGAGTCAGCTGGTTTGAGCCCAGCGGGGGCTCAAGATCTCATAAAAAGGTCTTACTCAGACCTTTTGAGGAAAGGGAAATGTATATGCAGCACAGGAAGTTCTCAGGAAGAAAAGCTCCATTTTGGATAAAAAATAAATTATTTTTATATTGTAGAGACATAAGAGGGAATAGAACACTACCACTTCAAGCAGCCAATGGATGTTGGCAATTTATAGTTTTTTATCTGGAACACAAGAGATGATGATATTTTTTGTTCTATGGGATAAACTTTTTAATTTTCCAGACTGTTTTCCTGTTCTTGCAGTTAGAACAGCAAATGACATTTACTGATTCTTAATTTCTCATTATATTTTCCCCTTTTCACAAACTATTTTTCACCTTTTCAGACTATAAATCACTGTTGCAGTTCTCTAGTTGTTGTTTTATTGATGATATCTCAGGATGTTTCTAGGATGTTTCTAGGTACCCAACTGTACTTGAGAGTTACCCACTGCACTTCTAAAGGATGCTTCTGGCTTATAGGTCTAATTCCCAGGGGAAGAGTTCCCATCCGATAGGCATTTTCTCTGTCAGTATTTCAGCAGACATATTCTTCTCAGTATTCTTCCCTTTATAATCAGACCTCCATTATGGCTTCTTACATCAGTATAAAATAAAATTAAAAAAAAAGGGAAAATATGGGGGGAAAAAAGAAAAGAAGCATGCGATGATTTATGTACCCTTTATGTACCACTTCGTGTACTGAATCAAGAACTTTTAAAGTGTTTTGTTCCTACATTTATCTATTACTCATAAAAGAAAATGTTACTAATAGAACTTTCATTCTGTCCTCATGTTTAAAGTGTGATATGTCCTTTTCCCAGATGGTCAGAAACTGTTCTTCACTTCAGGTAATACTTCAGCCCAGGCAACAATTTTTCTAGAACGGCCAGCAGAGTCTTCCCTTTTAGGATCAGTTTAGATTCTAATTTTGAATAATTGCACGATGGCAAATACTGCCTTGCACTGTGTTACACTTTTCTCTGGAAGGCATAATAAAAAAATGGAAAATATCCTCAAAGCTAGTCCAATATAGACTATGACCAATATGCCTAAGCTAGTGAAAGAATTTAAAACTGCCTTAAAACAATGATCTATTTCCATTATTTATAGAGTTTTTTTTCAATTCAAGTCTCATAAGAGAAAAAACAAAAATATGTGACTGTTGTCAGTAGACAGCCTAAAAATATAATGATGCTTTTCAGTAATTATACTACATAAAAGATGTGTATTTATTATCAATTATCCACAGATGTCTTTGATGTTCACACACAGTCTGTAATACTCTTTGAGAAAATGAGAAACCTGGAATCCATTCAAACTATTTCTAAGAATAAATGTTGGCAAGTGCCCCTTAGAAATTTGTGGAGTGTCTCAGAAATACTATTTCTGCTAGATATTGGTGGATTTCAACCCAGAAAATGAAAGAGAATTCTTCTGATATTTAGAATGTAATATTGAAGAATCACTTTATTTTCATTAGACATGAAATGTTAGATGAGAAGAATACATCAGGAAATCTCTAAACTACAGCTGAATGAATGTTAGAGGAGATTTTTTGGGAAAAAAAATGTCCATATACTTTCCCTGTTTTTAATGATTGACAACTCTTCCTGTCCACTGTCAGACAAGAGATAGTGTTAGATCTTTTTTTAGATACAATATGATAATTGCAATTCAACAGAGAGTTGCTTTAAATTCAGTACTAGTTTATTTTTCAATTAATGACATACATTATGACTTTATATTTGAAGCTTCCCTTAATCAGAGTAGGACTAAAGGCACATCATCACATAAACTTAGTATTTCAAACTATATTTAATATTTTAAAAGGGTTCTGAAAAAAATGAATTAATTCCATAAGAATGAGGTCTCCTACACACATAAGAAGAATTCATTGAAGAAATACAAGATAGGAATGACTGGATAAATAGAAGGTTTGCAAAGCTGGAGAGTACGGTGCATAACATTTTAAAGAGGGCTTAACCATGCTCAAAGTAGTTTATCGTTACAACTGAAAAAAACAGAGCTGTATAAACAAAAATGTGGAGTAGTTAGTAATCTACTAGGAGTAGTATTCCCTCATCTGAAACACTTTACCTGCTTTGATCACAGCACTTCAAGACATTTGCTGACAAATATCAAAAGATGAGCAATGAGAATGACAAAGGGTGAGACTTCATGAACCACTGGAAGATGTGGGTTTGTTAAGTTTAAAGACGGCTGACACAATTGTCTTCATATACAAAAACAATAAGTTTAAAAGGAAGGAATCAGAAGTTCTTAATGGAAGAAAAAGGAAAAAGGGATGATATGTAATAAATACAACAGTTCATTGAAAATATAAGACATTTTAAAACTATAAGCAACAATAAAGCGTCATTGTTGATCATTCTGTTCTTGAGCTCTTTACTTCTTGACGTTTCTGTACATTGAATACAGTACTCCATAGGTCTGTACTTGCCTTCCCAAGAGATAAAAATGAAAAAATGGTTAGGTCAATTTTCCAGCCCTTAGAAAACTGTTTGGAAACAATCAGAAGCAATGTGGCAAGAAAAGATGAAGTATCATGTTCTCCTTTTCTTAATCTTCATAGTCTCATGATATTAATAAACTATGTAAAATAGAATTCTTTAAACATTCAGACTTAAACACCCTAGCTTCATCATAATAATCAAAATAATGACTTGCTTTCAGAGTGCCACATAGAAGAAAACAATAATTTTTCAGAGACTGCAGCAAACAATTATGTTTACTGCATAGACCTAACAGACCTAAGCCCACAGGATTCAGACTTTAGCCAAGCCTTAGGCAAATTATTTTGTAGGTATTTTTAAATTATGATTTAATATTTAATTCTTGTAAAGGTAGACGAAAATTTCCTTGCACATTTCTAGACCATAGTCAGTTGAGATCAAGTAGTGTAGAGCATTGTTATGTACTTAATACATCTCTTAACACATCTTTCTGAAGAGATGATTAGTGAGAGAAAATTTTGTGACAAGTTCCTTAGCCCTGCTCAACTGGAAAAGTAAATACCCGTCTCTGACAAAATGTACACTTCCATCCACTTAGTCTTCTACTAGTCATAACAAAATGACTACAAATTCAAAACAGGATTTTGAAAGAAAAAAAGATCCTTAATCTCTTTGACATTTCACAGACTTTTACTTAAGCACTGAGTAGAAGTTAAACATGTTTGAGTAACATGTTAGCTTAAGGACTAAAGGAGGAATGCTGAGGAATTTTAGTGATCCTTCTTAGCTCTTAGTGCTGTTCTTAACTATCATTTTCACTATAATTTCAGTTTTCACTACGAGTTGTTTCACTATTTGCATTGTAAACAAAACAAGATCTTTCACCAAGAAATCCTTCAATAAAAGCAAAACGAAAAATATTGAAGTGAAAGTGATTGGCAGATGCAAATTAACCTTAATTTATGAAATAAAACATGCAAGACTATCTCAGAGTAAGTAACACCTATGCAAGTTTAGAAAATTTATTATTTAGCTAAAATATTTTAACTACATATTCCAGCTTTCAAGAACATTGAAACATCAGAATAAGTATACTTCCCATAAAAAGGTGTATGATTTTTCAATGTACTGATAAAATCACAGCTGTGCAAAAGAGTATGACATACCTTAACTCTATATTTAGGATGTGTTAAGTCAAAAAGAAAAAGAAAAAAAAAGATTTACAAAACAATGCAGTTTTATTGACAAGCATTCTGTGATCTAAATTTAAAATCTCATTTTTAAATTAACTCGACAAATCATATAAAGCAAGTGATTTCACATTGTAAAAGGTTACCTAATGATAGATATATTTAATTCCTTTTAGATATTAAAATTAGATATGAAAAGGTCATAGAAATACTTCAACATAGCATAATCAGGTAATTAAGTCAGATAATTCAGATCATCATTGAGTGATTAAAATTCATGCTAGTGACACCTGATTAAAATAAATATATTTTGATCTCTACATAATTGCCTGTTATGGTGAAACAACTAGCTCTGTGGATGAGGGAAGAGCAGGAGATATGATCTGCCTTGATTTTATCAAGGCATTTGATCTGATCTCTCACACAGCTTCCTTGCTAATGAGCTGCTAAGATATGGACTGGACAGATGAATGGCAAAATTGGTGGAAAAGTGGCTAAACTACTGAGCTCGAAGTGTGGTGGGAGTTAGTGACTCAGAGTCAGACAAGCGGAGTTCCTTGGGGTCAGTAACTTCTCCAATATCATTGAATATCTTTATGACCAATCTGAATATCAGGAGTGAATACACACCAAGTTTGTGAACGGTGCCGAATTGAGAAGTAGTTGAATCTGGACAGATAAATCACCACTTAGCGTGATCTCAGCAGGTTGGATACAGACCAGCAAGAACTCCATAAGGATTAACAAAAATAAATGTGAAGTCCTGCACTTCTGACAGAATAATTATAAACTCTATATGTAAAGGCTAGGGACTGATGGCTGAGAAGCAACTCTGACGAAAAAGTTCTGGGATACCTAGGGCACAGTAAGATCAATCTGACTCAGAAGTGTATCTCAGCAGCAAGGAAGGGCAACTGCTTTCAGGTGTCCATCTGAAAGAGTGTACCAGCAGACTGTGGGGTATGATTATTCCACACTACTCAACATGTGGTACGTCTGGAAAAGTAAACTGACCTCAACCTTCTAGTGTAAGAGAGACATTAGTATAACCATAGGGACTAACAGAGAACTGCCAAGATGATGAGATACTTGGGGAAATAATGAAGAAAAGAGTTGAAGGAACTGGGTCTGTTCCGCCTTGAGAACAGAAGACTCAGATTTAGTGTAGATAGTGAGGAATGATACTCCAATCACACTCATTAAGTAAAAGGTAGTTACTGAGAAGATGGATTAATCTCTTCACAAAGATTCACAGTGACAGGACAAAAAACCATGGGTACAAGTTGTGTTAAGGGAAATTTTGTATGAATATAATAAAAGCTTTCCTGTGACAACAATTGTTGTCATATGTTGCTTGGAGATATAATGCAACCTCCCTCTCCAGAAATGCTCAAGATTCAGCATGACAAGGTGTTTGAACAGGGCCCTGGAAATCTTGAGGCCCTGCTTCCAACAGAATGCTGGTCAAAATGAGCCCTGGAAGTCTATTCCAGACTAGATTTTTCTATGGTTCTATGATTCTACAATGAATTATATCCACAAATATCTGTTTTCTGGTGTTGTTGGTTTAAAGATTATTGGGGAAATACTTTTTCTTTTTATTCACCTCTTAAAGAAGAATAGATACTTTGTCAAATCCCTTGGAGAATGTTTATAGACACATTAAACAGATTTATCTTAGCTTAAAATGCACCAAATATAATGAATACTTGAAATATAATTAATACTTTAAATATTATGAGGTAATATGATTATTATCTCTCTGATCTATAAAGACACTAATTTAGAAATTAAAAAAATTCTTTTAGTCCTTAGCAATAGCAGAGTTTAAAATTGTCCAGTATGAATTACATGGTTCGTTCATTTAGCCAAAATTTATCTTATTATCAAGTTCTAGGATACAAAACAATAACTTCTACCTTGCAAGGGCTGTGTTTAAGTTCTTGCAAGTGCAGTCTAATAATAATATTGAGAGAGATACTGATCTATCTCATATAACCTGAAAAATAGTTTTGAATGTAATTGCATAAAAGAGTCACAATTTTTAGTTTGTAGGAAACTCTGGAGATCACGGGATCACAGAATTAAAGAATATGCTGAGTTGGAAGGGACCCACAAGGACTATTGAGTCCAACTCTTAACCTTGCACACGAACATCTCTGAGTCACACCATGCATCTCATTAGGCTGCATGGATTTGTGCACCTTCAGGTTCCTTAGATATTCTCAAACCTGATCTTCTACAGTGGGCAGTTCTTCAGTCTCCCAGTTCCTGCCTTTGCCTTCTGACTTGGGTGGTGCAGCTGATGCACTTGCCGGTGAAGACGGAGGCAAAAGAGACATTAAGTACTTCGCAGTCTCACAACTGATGAAAGTCCACCCGGGGATCCATCTTGTTATATCAGCTCTCAAACGCAGACACTGAGCGACATAAATTTGTCAAAAAACACAGGTTTCCTGAAAAGGCAACCTGCATGAACTGTTTTAACTCTATTTAATACTTAAGGAAAAGGTGGTGGGACAAAACTGTCAGTTTAGCCTGCTTTCAATTTTAGCATGACCTTTAGCATTAGCTAAAGGTTGAAAATTTAGATTTTTATTGTTGTTGTTGCTAATCAGCAATTGAATTGTTGATTTTAAAGTGAAAGACAAACTGGGGAAAGTGTAAAATGATAAAAAATAGGATACTGACAATCTGTCTAGTAATTTCCTAGCTTTGTGAAATTACCTTGGCAAGACGCTTTTCAATTCATAAGCATTCATTCCTTCAACATTGACATTCTCCTTTGTTTTTATTCATTTATATCCTTGTTTACCAGTTTTGTCTTTGCAGTAGGAATTAAGTTTCAATGATATACGTATCTTATCCCAAATATATCTACTCTGATTCATTTTCATTTTGTTGTTTCCACCTCCTCTCTCCTGTCTTTTCTTGATCTCTTATGTTGATCTTTTTCCCAAACCTTTTTAATGTAAATGAAACATTCAGTACTTGGCCTTAGGGCTGATTCATTGTAAATTAAGCATTCTGTTTTATCAGGGGATGAGGGAGGAATGTTACACTATTTTCAAGACTGTTACAATATTTTATAAATCGCGTATCATAAGAAGTATTTACTTTACATAGATACTGTGCAATTCAGTCTTCATAACACCTTTACTTTTCCACTGACATTTTATACTCTCTATTAATAACATGCATGACAAATATTAGTTTCAGAACACTTTTTTCCGGAGCTCTCTCTCCCATTTCTGCTCTTTTTTTTGGTTCTTTTGCTGTATATCACAAGTGTTATGACCACCTCCCCACAAAAAAACCCAAACCTTACCACAACAAAACATACAAGTGCATCAAAATAAAATATTCTTTGATGTCTTTCTGAGGCAGAATTTCACCCTTCACATTCCACCACTCTGAGTTTTAGGAAGGACATGATCTTAAAACACTGAGAACACAACTCTAAATAACAGAGGCAAACATGACTAAGACAGTCCTAATATTCAGCCAGCTCCGCTTTTCAACTCCTTTACTTTTCATAGACTCTAGACCTAGACTATCACCAACCTCACTCAACCTTCAGACTAACAAGTGGCAAGTACCTTTTTGCGGGTATGTTGCTAGTTCTGATGAAGAGGTACTTGCATGTTTTTCACGGGGAACATCTGTACCTAATTCAGTGATTCAGATTTATTTGAACCCATTCATGTAATATTCCCTATAAGTACACACAATAATATTATTTCATCATCCTCACAAAGTACTTTTGAAAGGTCTTCCTCCCTCTGGCTTTTCAGAGAGGTAGTATATTAAATATTTTGCCACAAAATGTAAGAAGAGAAAAGCTTTCAAAAGAAAATAATACTTCTCTGGATTTTTTTCCTACATTACGCAGTAACTTCCTAAAGTCATTCTCTGTATAATAGCAAGACTTGAGTCAGTTGGCTAAACACAAGCAGTGGGGAAACTAATGTGCCTGAGGGTACCCAAAAGCATCTGATCAGGGGGCTGGTGAAAAAGGGGTTTGCAGTTTTCTGAATGTCAGAAAAGGACAAACCAGATAGGCTATCTTTGGACAAGCCCATATGGTAGCAGACAATTATGTTCAGGTAAGTCAGTCCCCACCTTTTTGTCACCTCTCACTGAAATAGAAAGATAAATGTGGAATTCATCCTATATCTTTTATGGAAATCTCATACCCTCACAGCAAAAACAAATGAAGAACTAAGTATATAGTCAGAATAATTTTTATGTCTTAGTAAAATTAAAGCCAACTAAAACTGTTTTCTTTTTTTTTTCCAAGACCAGCTCAAGAAAGACTATATGACAGTCAATTTCACTATCCTTCTCCAAGATTTCATTCGTCTACTCCCCACCTAGCCCTAAAATCACTAGCCTGAAATGGCTGAAAAATTTGAGATTTGGTGTGAAGAGACATTAGTAGAGTATGACTTACAGGTTCAAATATGTATCTCAAGCAAATTTATTTTGTATATTCTTATCCATTTTCCAGCAGTTTTCAAGAGGTTTTTTCAGTCTCTATGTCACAGTCTGAAGTTCACTAAAACAAAAGTCTGCCTTGAATTCTTTTGAGATAACAAATACTGCAGAAAAAAAGATGGAGCTAAATTTCCATTTGCTTTAGGGAGTTTTTTCCTTTACTTTTTACTATTTTCATACATAATATGCTATGACTCCAAATCTTTAAAGACTTAAAAAAAGGAAAAAAAAATGTAAAAGTCTAACACAGAATAACCCCCCCAAAAAACAGCAAAGGAAACTTGAAGCAGGATGACCTAACAATTGTTAGTTGCTAGAATTAGAATCTACCTATGACTGCAAAAACACAAAGAGAATCCAAGACAGAATCTTTGCGTGAAAAAGCAAAGGAAATTCTTTTGATCTCATCAGCTTAATAACTCTGGTTTATAATTGTTGTTTCACCTCTACACTCTATTTCATTTAGTTAAGTTTTGTTGGGTTTTTTTTATTTTTTATTTTTTTACTCTCTCTACTTAAAGAGAATACAAATTAAAACAAAAAATGTTTCTTAACATTCAAAATTATTTCTTGATAAAATATATTAATATGCAGTATATTTCTCTCACTTTTTAGATATGCATGCACAGTAAAGGAATTTGTTCCTTGTGAACATTAATAGTCTAAAACATCTGCTGGACAAGAAATATTATTTTTTAATATTTTCATTTACATTACTGTACTAAACCAGGTTTCACATTTCATGCCTTGGTGGTTTTAAAGTTATTTATTGCTCTATTTTTCTTATCACAAGGGAGCATGTTGAGAATTCCTGTCACTTACCAGTCTTCAAGGACTTGTATACTGTGACTTGTGCAATATTTTTTACAGAGGATAAAATGCCTTTGTTTCACGCCACCAGAGAGCACTGTTGGATCGTTAAGATTTGGCTTTTTTCTTTCTAGACATTAGCTAAAGTAATGGGAACCAGGGAGACAAATAAAACTTCACTAAATATTCTTTCTTTCTTACCACATGACAAATGTTACCAGCACATAAGGCATAATAAATCAATTGGTATTTTTGTGTTTATAGTTCTACATTCTTTCAACATTTTTTCTTTTAAATAAATGAAAAGACCAGTGTTACCAAGGATGCAATTAGTGATACAGTTTGTACTATCAACTTTCATAAATTTTACTTTACTTAACAGTCCAGCTGAGCGCTGTATCACAGGACAACTGAGAAGATCACTTCTGGTTCTTCATTCAGGGAAACAGAAAAACGTCTCTTACTGCCACAGTAAATAACATGACAAGAACTTGAAGACCAAGCTGCAAAAATACCTTGCCACTGTGCCAGTCACAGGTGATTAATGCAACAGGCATGGCAAAGATCAAGGAAATTGTGTGCAACTAGAAAAAAAAAAATGGCATCAAATCACCTTCAAAGGATGAGGAAGATAGTGATAGCCTGGTATTCCAACTTAACTTTTCATTCAAAACTAAGAGGTTTTGAATGTTTTTTTACCAACTAATCTTTGGTAGGTGTAGGAATTCATTCTGTGTGTAGGTATATTCATGTATGCCTATGGCTACATGCAGATGTATAAATAAAATTAAATACATATATGTATAACACACTAATTTATTTTAAATGTCTTAACTTTGAAGGAAAGCTGAGCCCCTTTTCTGTATGCAACTATGAAGTGAAGCTTTATACTAAATTAACCAAATATAGTTTTGAGATCTTTTTCATAAGTCAAAAAAAAAAAATTAAAGGTACCATAAAACTACTTCATCTCTTGGTAGCCACAGTTTAAGGATTTAGGGTTAAAGCCATTTCCAGATGCTGATTAGGATTTTTCAAAGACAGGGGAATCAGAGATTATTTAAGGTCTTAACTTCTACTTAGATTAAAAACTTTTCATTTAAATTTAGGTGTCGATATGCATTTTTATTTTAAAGCTTGGTGATTAAAATATGTTGGAGAAATTCAAATGAGCTTACTTTGATTAATTAATTATGAGATTTCTAGTTTAGCTATAAAAAAATAAAAATTTATAGAAGAGTTTCTAGAAAATTAAATGTGTTTCCTCTGGAAAAATACATCTCAAAATATTCTTACATTTAAACCTAGTGATATGTTTATTGTATTGCAGAATATTTTGTGATAATTCTACTTTTCTTATGGTAGTAAGAGAAGACAATAATCTCAAATGAACAATACTAAATGTCTTTATTCCACCCTTGATTATTCATTTTAACATAAGGAGATTATTCTGAAATTATGGTATGGCGATTCAATGTTAAATTTTCCTACCACATTAAGGCTTAGATATTTAAATGCCTAACTGTCAGTTTTACTGATTATTTCTAAATTCCAGCAGTAGCACACCACACCAAAGAAATCCTTACTTTTTTTTTTTCCTCATCATACCTTACACTTATGGTAAACTCTAGCATAGAAAGACGGCAAAAACATCTTTCAGTGCTTCTGAAGCGTGGGGTTAAACAGTCTTTTCCTTTTGATGAATCTGCTAAATAAGCATTTTTCCTTTCCATCATAAAAAATCTAACCTATAATGAGCTTTCTCCCATTATTCAGAAGCAAGGTGATACAGACTATATTGCACTTATTTGAGATTTTCCACTGGCTCAGAATGATAATGGAAAATGCTTGTTTTCACGATGTTAACGCTTCCCCTTCTACTTTAGGTTTTTCTCAGATAAAATGTGTATTGGAATTTTTGCTTGGGTAGGAACTTCAAAATATTTATATATATTCAAATGAGAAACAGGACAATGATAATCTTCTTAACCTGTTTTCTTGATTATTATATTCTTATTGCAGGTTTTTCATATCTGTATCATGCATTATTTATATGTAAAGCTTATTCTCATGGTTTAAAAATATATAAAGCTCAAAAACAGTGAAAAATATGTTGTCTGTAAATTAGAGTCAAAATAGAATCATTAAAACAAATAGGTTGCAAAAGACCTTCAAGATCATAGAGTCCAGTCTTTGACCGAATACCACCATGCCCACTAAACCATAGCACTAAGTGCCACATCCGAACATTTCTTGAACACCTCCAGAGAAAGTGACTCCACCACTTCCCTGAACAGCCCATTATCCAATGCATTCTTGATGTCCAACCTGAACCTTCCCTGGCACACCTTGAGGTCTGTCTCAGTCTGAAGAGACTGGAAGGTTTGCTAAAGAGAATGAGTTATGGGACAAAACAAAACTCCTCTCTCTCTGCAATTGTGGGTTTAAAATTTACGGGGTTTTACTCGAGGAAAGAGTGGAAAAACAGAGGAGATAACAACCCTTTATTAAAAGATATATGTAAGTTAGCAAAACAGTTAAAAACAACAGTAACAGAACACAACAAGACTATGCGGTAGTCCTAGAAAAAAAACAAACTCTGGCAAATACTTCTCTGTCCTATTAGCGCAGTCCTAATCGTGGCCTGCAGGGGGCGCTGTTGGATCGCAGAGGCGCAGAGCCTGCAGTTCGCTGGTGTGGTCAGTAGGGGGCGCTGTTGGATCGATGAAAGTGCAGGGCCTGCAGTTCGCTGGTGTGGTCAGTAGGGGGCGCTGCCGAGTCGCGGCAGCCTCCACGGGGAAGAAAGGGGCCTGGGGCCGGTCCCAGGGCACGGGAGTAGCCGAAAGGAGAATGGGAGAACTCACTGTGGTTTTCCAGGTGGTGGCGTCGCAAGAAGCTCCTCAAGCCGAGCTAAAAGTGAGCAGTCCGGGCCAGCCAGGGCAGGCCGCCAGGCAGCAAACCTCCAGGCCTTCTCTCCAGCCAAAACCCTGCACCCAGACCCTGCCTCCGTCCTCCCCAGAGCGTCCCGCAACACTGCCCCCCTCCCCTCCGAGCAGAGCCAGCTTCTCCAATCGCCCATTAGCCAGGAATGCAACCAGGCTGGCTAAATCTAATGTTATGCTAATCGCCTTCTCCCCCTTCCCTGTTTCGTGCTCCTGTTTCTCTTACAGAGGGGGCAGGGAAGGAAAAAATTCCCCTCAGATTATAAACTATAACAAGGTCATTCCCTCTTATCCTGTCACTGGTTTCCTGGAGGAAGAGACCAATCGCCCAATTGTGAGGGCAGTAATGTCTCCCCAAGCCTCCTTTTCCCAGGCTAAACAACCCCAGCTCCCTCAGCTGCTCCTCATGAGACTTGTGCTCCAGACCCTTCACCAGCTTTGCTACCCTTCTCTGGACATGCTCCAGCACCTAAATGACTTTCTTGAAGTGAGGAGCCCCAAACTGAACATAGGATTAGAGGTCCAGCCTCATCGGTGCCAATTACAGGGTGATGATCCCCGCCCTGGTCCTGCTGGCCACACTATTTCTGATACAAGCCAGGATTCCATTGGCCTTGGCCACCCAGGCACAGGCACACTGCTGGCTCATGTTCAGGCACTATTGACCAGCACTCCCACTTTCTGCTGAGTCAGTTTCCAGCCACTCTTCCCCAAGACTGTGGCAATGTTTCTGTATCATATAATTTTTTTTACTAAATACTTTTATATCATCTATATGAGATAGCTCTGTTTCTTCATGATACTAGTGCCATATCAAGGCTTCTATTGTCAAACAATGTATAGGTAATTGAGAAACTTAGTTCAAAGTAATCTTGACTGATAGTGTCTATATGTAATCCAAAATGAGAAATATTTGCTATAAACCAAAATCAAAACATGTTTGAATTATCAACTAGAGAAGGAAAGAAGAATCAGGCAGAAAATCTTATTTTTGACTCAGAGACAAATTTGAGTCTTGAAAAGTTTGTGTGCGATCACTACAATAAAAATTTCCACAATGACCTTGAACTAGTTATTTAGAATCAGATTTTTGAAAGGACTTTCTACAACAAAAACTTTGAATTTTTTAAAGCCATTAAGTAGATAATTTTCTAGAATGGAAAAATCGGAATAATATAGCAGAAATAGTTTCTTTTCCATAAATAAATGAGAGCAAATACACTTTCACGCATAGATATGATGTCCTCATTGCAAGTTAGTTGCAGAAGACTGGAAAAAAAAAGAGGGGAAAAAAATTTTTGCAAGAGGTTTATGTTTCATGGCTCATTTTAATTCATGAGTCAATTTAATAAAGAGTCAGCATACCTTTTCTTACTATGAAGATGATTAACCAGTGGAATAATGTAGCCAAGGAAGGTGTGAATTCTTTATTGTTTGACACCTTATAAAAGAGACTGTACCTGTTGAGAACATATGTTTTAATTCAAATGCACCAATTTGTAATGTCTGCAGTGCATTTTTTGCTCAGTATTTATTCAGATAATCTCAGGATTTTCGAACCCTGAAATCTTGTAAGGGCTATAGGGTAACAGGTGAAGTAGCAGCAATATAGGTGTTAAAAAATTATTATACCTGTAGTTCAAGAGATTCCACTGTCCACCTCTTTCCAGATAAATTGTAAAGGTGTAAACAGAGAGCTTGAGGTCAATAGAAATTTTGTCTAAGTTTGAAGGACACTGTTACAATTTTCTGAGTTAAGGAAAAAATAAAAGCTTGCTTCATGGCATTTCTTTAAAAATCACACCCATCTGTTTTTAGTAGAACTTCAAATGGGTAGTTCTGTTTCATTTAAACAACCTAACTTCAGCTGCATACACAACAGCTGCCACCACTCAAGTCTAGTAAGCTACAATCACTAGATGAGAGCAATCTTTACAAGTAAGCTCCAATGCTTTGAAGGTATTTCTAAAGACAGCTCACATCCTCTGACAAGATTTATTCAATTTGTTGGAGTAATGGGCTAGGTTTTAAAAGACTTTAAATGTAAGAAAAAAGGACATTCTGTCACAGGCTAGTCTACCATCTACTTTTTACCATGTGTGATCACAACATGTCTCAGGTTCGTAACTCAGGTTTTAATAACCTTCCTTAACAATTAATGACTTTTTCCAATAAGGTCCCACCTCTATATTGTTATATTACCCTGTGGGATTGATAAGTTTCTGTTATAATAGCTTATTTTTCCATTCCGAAAATCCTTTTTCAGTAATGACATTAAAATTAAAATTTCTTCCACATCACTTGTGAAAATCAAGTATTAAAAAGAATCTTAATAAGCGCAATCATACTTTAATCCAAAACCATTCTTAGTAAAGCTCTTTAATCAAAACTCTTTCACAATGGTCGCAAAAAAATAGGACTAGATTTATGAACTTATTCAAATTACTTCACTGTAAAAATAGGTCAGAGGGATGCAAAAATCCCACAGTTCTTATCCAACTAACTTTTTCTTTTGCTTTGAAACTTTGCATTCATTGGACACTTATAAAGTCTTTAAATTAGCTTTTACTCAGTAAGCCACTGAAACACTCTTAGGTAAAGACCTTCATACTGATTTCAAAATCTGGTAGCTTTAAGCAATTATAAAGTCATTGCATTTTGACAGAACTAGGGGATGTGTAATTTGCATTTGATGTAAAAGTCAGACAGCCTTTCTAAGAAAGCAACTGTACTGACCCTTTTCAGAGATCTAAGTTTTGCTGAAGTAATTTCTGTGTATGTGTCTGTGAGTCCGCAATTCTTTTCGAAAGACCAAAATGCACTGTCCACTACTTATTTGTATCTTCTTCTACTTTGCTTGCCACCTGTATTTCTGTTACTATCTATGCAAGAACAAAGCTGGCCATTTTAGAATTTAAATGAATTCATATGGAAGGGTAATATTTCGTAAAGTATAGAGAAGCATAGTCCCACTGTAAATAGAACTCTTAGAGCATGCGAAAGTTTAAAAGATAGTTAAAAAATGTTAACAATCCTTCTTTCTGTTCCTTCAGAAAAAAAGAAAACAATTATTACAATATCTACTTAATTTTACACAGTGAATAATCTAGTTACAGGAATGCAGAAAATTTCTATAACTACAAAATTTCTTCCTAAAACACTGAATAAATGAACTTTAGTAGAACAATGAAACAGTCCCATTCCTTAAACTTCTCTTTTACACTGAAAACCTTTTGTCTTCTCCATATTTAAAAATATCACATTTTTGTTCATAATTCCCATTCCTAGTGCAATCCTTGCTTCTCTAACTTGTTATAAATCTTCTGTAAGATGTTAAACAGCAGAGTAAAGCCTAGATGAAGCTCAGTAACCTAAAAAAAAATCAATCTTCATGAAAGAAAAAAATTAATCTTACAGATTAGAGTTTATTAAAATGCATAACTAAACAGTTTATAAATTCAGTTCTATAACTGTCAAATTCCTTTTGACACCAGTTGAGGTCCATTACAGAAATGCAGAATTTTACACAGCTAGAACTGAGACTGTATCTCCAGTAACTCTAATAGACTATATAGGGAATTCATCTGTGATCTGTCTTAAAATTTTAATGAATTAGAGACCTATTTCCTACTTTATGTGGACTATTCCAGCAATTTATGTGCATTGTTGTGCCCTAATCACAGGATTAGTTCAAGGGATCCATAAAAAAATATTTTTTAAGAAGCATCCACAGTAGTAAAGTTAGTACTTAAGGGACACAAATTAAAAGTACCATTTTCATTAGTCCGATAGTTTTGGCTGGGGTAATGTTCTTCACAGTGACTAGCATGTGGCTATGTTTTGGATTTGTGCTGAACACAGGGTTGATAACATAGAAATGTTTTTGTTATTGCTGAGCAGTGCTTACCCAGAGACAAAGCCTTTTCTGCTTTTTGTACTGCCACATACTGGAGTGCATGGTAAGTTGGAAGGAGACACAGCTGGGACAGGTGACCCAAACTGACCAAAGGGATATTCCATACCATAAGGCATCATGCTCAGTATGCAAAGTGGGGGGAAGAAGGAGGAAAGGGGGTTGCTTGAAGGAATGTTCTCTGTCTTTCCAAGTAATTGTTAGACGTGATGGGGCCCTGCTCTCCTGGAGATGGCTGAACATGTGTCCTTGGGAAATATTTCAGAAGCAGCTTTTTCAGGATTACCACTGATTAAAACTAATATTTTTATGTATATTTCAGGTTGTTTAACTGACAGAAGTGCAAGAAAATATAATAAAATTGCTATATGAAGCTCCCTCATTACCCAGTGAAAGCTCTAACTGCCAAACTCTTATGGTCAAGATGGCACTACTTTTAACACCACTCTGCCTCTTACCTCTTGTGCTTCTCCCATTAAGTCCTCAAACATCTGAGTAAAGAAGATAGGTTGGCTACCTAAACCTGGATCAGAATACAGCTCTCAGAGGCAGATATCTATTCAGAAAAGACAATTCTGAATACCTACATGAGCATAAAATCAGCCATCCATGAATATTTTAGGCATAACCATCTTATCCAACGGCCCAGAAAACCTTGTAAGTACTCAAAGAGAGTTTCTGTCTGAGACCTAAGTACCAAACATTAATTGTTGATGATATCTAGGTGGCAAATATTTTATCCCTGTTTGTTTCAAGTTCATAACAGTGTTGCTATTGTTTTAGAAAACATGCCTTTTTTATATTTTGATGGTAGGGTATTTCTGGATTCTGGATACACAGCAATCTCTTTAATACTGTATAGAAAATGGAATAATCTAAAGCAAGCAAACAGTCCTCTTTAGGAGTATATGGATTCAAACACTTCAGACCAAGCTGGAGAGAGGACTCATGTAACCCATGCTTATTTTTAAGCTCCAGTGAAAAACTTTGACACTAGCATGTCCTCCTTGTGTGGCTGCAGAAGAAACAAACTAGGGAACGAGCCAGATGGAACCAAATGTGTCACTTCAGTCTCTACATGAGGAAGATTACTACAGCCTTTGGATCTTATTTCCTAAAGATGTTTTTCTCCATTCTTTTGTTAGTGCCAAAATTCATTTTAATATATATCCTTTTATAAACATTTTGGCTATCAAGTACTGTGAATGTCAGTGTTAGAAACCTGTATCTCACTTATTCATCAGTATTGGGAATCCTTCTTCCTAAGCCAAGACCTTTAATAGTACAAGGTTGTGTTCTTTGGGTTCAGTACACAGTGTACAGTTGGATTTTGGCCATGTAAAGAGATTTCATCAATATTTCCAACAGAGATATTGATAGAAGAAAAGACTTAGCTCCCAGAGTAAGCACACAGTGTAACTTCTTTGTTGGTGAGGTTTAAGTATTTGAGTGGGTTTTATTGATGGTGGGTTTGGGTTCGGGTTTGTTCCTCTTTATTTTAACTACATATATATAGTTGCTGTAGTATTGTTGCAGCCTTATACGTCATCTTAATTAAAAAAAAGTAATTATTAAAAAATCTAGACTATACTGCCTTTATCATTTTAGTTTGCACACAAGAGTATTGCACTACTCTATAGCCTGAAGCTTATGCTTCCTGTAAGTCTTTGTAACAACAAATGTAACTAATGTAACAACATTACTCTGTTGTTAAAAAAGGCACTACAACACAGTGGAATGTTATTGAAATAGCCAGGTGCACTTCCTAAAGTTTTTTGGGACAAATTCAGTTATGTGAACACGGAAAAAATGAAAATTTTCTCTGTCTTTAAAGAGGTGCAAGTTAAATAAAATATCTGTAATATAAGATAATTAACTCAAACATTCTACAGGAACAGTAAGAGGATAGAAATTATTTTTAAAAATCAAAATATATGGTAGAGATTTCATTTGTTGCTATGCTATAGCAAAGAAGCTTCTTCATTTTATGTCTGTACATCTGAACACCAGAACTTGAATCCTCATAAACATATAACATCATTACGCTATACTTTTAAAAGGCAAAGTTACAACATTTTCCTAGTTCCATTACTGAATATTAATGCCCTTTAAAAATTTTAGCTTCATATATACTAATCCTATGCTACACAAGCACTTAACTTGTATAATGTTTGGGAAGGGGCTAATTTGCAAAATTAGATATAGATTCAACTTGTTCTTGAACTGGCTCTTTTTTTTCCATTTCATTTCAAAACAAAAACAAATCAGCAAATATATAAGCATATATTTTTTAGACAAATTATATCACTTGTTTTCAGAGGTGCTATGAGCTGTTTAAAAATACACTGTCTCTCATCAGGTACTGCCACTCTTTGGGAATGTAAGTCATGCTACCAAACCTGTTTGCACACGTGCATTAATTAGCTGGTCAAACATACTCCTTTTCATTTGATAGGCACACATCCCTTTGCTTGATGGATGACACAAATTGTCCCAGTTCAAATCATCCAATAGATAAGCTCTTATTACATGAGTAAATACGTATCTACTGCATGACAGAAACCCCTTCCTCATGAAGCCCTGACATATTCAGTAACTTTTTTTTTCCAAAAAATATGAGGTCTCTTTCCTAGGAATGTAATAAAGAATAAGTTCTGGACAGGATTATTAGCAGTTTTGCATAAAAATTTGGTTGAGAACTTGAATTAACTGGGGGAAAAAAGCTGAATTCTGTTTTCTATTAACTTCATGGATGGCAGGATAAGACATAATTTGTGATAATTTTCAAAGTCTATGGTGTTTGGGTTGGGTTCTTTTTGTTTCATAAATAATAAATAAGTAAATAGCACATTTTAAACTGCAACACAAGCTGTGCAAGACAATCCCAAAGTCATCTAGAAAGACAATTTTTGAATGAATCATACAAAGTCCTAAAAAATAATATAATGTTACCAGTAACAGCACAGTGCTAAATAGGAAATATTCTAGTCATTAGAGAATGCCAAAACCACCATAATTCTGGGCTGTTCCTATTCTTTATGTTTGTCTTGAACCTCCATTTCGTTACAAAAACACAAAGAAGAAATGAGCTATTTATTCCTGTCTTAAGTTGGTAGGGTGTGCTTTGATATATGTGTGCAAAGCATACAGAAGTAATTATGTATGAACAGTGGTAAAAATAGATCCAATGGCTGAAATTGTAAACTAGAAGTAGGTTTAAATTTCCAAACAGCTATCTCTTCTGGGGATAGTTTAATGTACACAAGAATGACTTCATGGCTTTAGCCAGAACTGGAAAATATGAAAGAGCCTTTGATATTCAGTTCTGGGTCACCTTGTTTGCTGCATTTCTTTCTTGATCTCCACTGGCTTTACTAACATCTGAGTCTTGTTTTAAGCTTACTGATTGCACTGAGCTTGTATTTGCTATGCAATAAGCTGGCACTAAGAAGGATTTTGATCTTTAATCTGGTTCAAGGGATACTAAGCAGCTCTGATTGCAGCCATAGGCAATACATGTACTAAATGAGATTGAAGGACAAATTAAAATAAATAATGTTTGAGTAAATCACTTTGTCCTGGTTAAATGCATTTAACAATTTCATTTTCGCTTGAAAAGCAGGTTTTAAAAAAATTAACAAGTGTTTTACTTTTTTTTTTTTTTTATGTAAGTATAATGAATCTTTTTCCACACAGAAAAACTAATGTCATTAAAGTAGTGTTTCTCCTGCATGTATTACAGTAGCTTCAAAGCTTTTGGGTAGAAGGCTGAGGAGAAGTCAGAGATCTGTAAAATATAGTGCTGTATTTATTGCCAAAGGCAAAGCATGGGAAATTGATTCAGTCTTCCTTAACAATCATACTTCACTTGAGTAATGATGTTTTAGGCCTTTTGACTAACAGCAGTTCCTGTAGACAGACAATAGCAACTTTACACAATTTTCATTGTTCTAAGAAATTAAGTCTACTAGTGAATTTGGGAGAGAAAGAACAAGGAAAAGTGGATTTATTTGATCCATTCATTTTAGTAATATTCTGCCTGCCAATATTTACATTCCTCAGAGTAACATTTTCATGATGTGTTGCTATATTGGTGGAAGAGAAAGCTAAACAATAAACTAAAAAAGTCATCTGATGCTGTAATTAGGGGAAAAGCTAGAAAAGATAATACATACAGTTTAAAAAAAATATTCCAAGATGGAAATTAATAGAACAACTAAGATTTTTCAGCAGATTATCCATGTTAGGTAAAAAATACCTGATAGTCTGATAGACTAAACCCTGTTTGGCCATGCTTTTAAACAGAAAAAAATAAATATAGACATTACTGCACTTTAGAATCTATAGTTTTATGATCATCAATTACTTCTCTGCATGTGAATATGTTTATACAGTTCAATGTCTATAAATATGAAATGTCAAAGCAGCACATGTAGGTGTTCAGAACAGATGAGTGGTTACAGAATAAATTCTTAGTGATAGATGAGATTTATTTTTTTTTTTAGGTACATAGTTCTGGGAAAAAATTGTGGTCTTTTTGGTACATCTTGATGTCCTTGCAGAATTCAGAATTGAATTCTGCATTATTGCTAAAATTTTTTCTCATCTCAACCCATGGGATTTATGTTCTTTCTGACTCTTCTCCCTGTCCTACTGGGGTTGGGAGTGTGTGAGTGCGCAAGCGGCTGCGTGGTAATTTGTTGTCATCCAGGTTTAAAGCATGACATGGAGTTAGAAAATCTTCTCTCAAGGCAAATTCATTCTCTTCCTTCAGATTCATCTCATGATGGGTTTTGACTTTGACACTGACTTTTCTAAGAATACCACTGTTCTTAGTGGCTTGTACCAAAATGAAACTGTATTTCTAACAAGACGTGTTTTTTTACTAAAGAACTATATATGACACATGTGAATACTTTCTTGAAATCAGATGATAATCTGGGCATGAAACAGTTCCCAAGTTAAACACTCAAACCCATGCAAGATTTTTCTAGAAGTCAAACTATATAAGTCAGTGGGTTAAAACTACAGAAAAGGATAAAGATACTTGAAACAGTGTGCCAACCAAATAATCACAGATGACAGCACAGACATTTTAATGTTTTCTAAGTCTTTCCTGATCTTATATATAAAATTTCTTATTAGCTCAGAGATAACTGAATGTTAGCATTAAGATAGGTTGAGTAGTTTGATAATTACTTTCAAACTAGTGCTGCTCATCCATGGCTGGTGATCTTCTGTATTAGCAGCTTCATAGTATAATATAATCTTTATGTACCAATACCAGAGTTAAAATATTTTCTTGGCCACAAAATCAGCATGGATAGCAGGGAGCATTTACATATGGGACACTATTCATTTTACCATCTTTGTCTGTAATTCATTAATCTTGGTAACTCCAAAACACATTTGGTTCAACCAGTTAATCAAACTGCTTATTTTCATTATTTTTTAAAATTAACAATTATTTGGTGAAATTTGTAAATTGTTAGAAGATAGAAAAATGTTACAATGCTTATATTAGATTATGCAGTTATGACATGCTGAAAGCATTAAATATAGACAAGTTACAACACTCAGTAGTCTAGGGACCCTAAAAATTTGATAAGCCAAAGCTGCAGGCAAGAATCTAGCAGTGGCAGGGACAGAGAAAGAAGAAGTTCTAATCTATTGGTAGCATGTATTTTGTTGGCAAAAGTAATGCATCATCATAACCATTCTTTCTGATTCATTATTGAAAGTTCTCACAAATTTTCATCTGATGTGTATATCTATGTTATTACCTATAGAAATATACCTATATTTCTCTGTTATACGTATTTTGCAAAAGTAGTAGTAGACAAAACTCATACTCCAAAAAATCTTATTTCGGTGTTTAAGAAATATTAAGGCTCCACATATTTACTCTTTAATATTGTGAACATAGTCTTCTGTTCCCAATAAACCTTTTATGAACATGAGATTGATCTTCACGAAGAGGATATCTTTTTTCACAAATATTCTGTAGGGAGAAGATATGTTCAGGATATAGATATTGAAACAATATGCTGTTAAAAGAAAATTATTAGTTCAGTCTTACAGTAGTTATGTTTAACAGTCAATGCATAAACAAAAGTCTACTCTTCAGCTTTATTCTCCAGTCCTGCTGGATTTGATCACACATGCTCAAACCTAGTACACTTACAGGGCATGGGGTTTCTTTCTTGCTGCAGCAGAGATATCTGTGATTGCAGTGGTGTTCTTCATGTTTCCGAGCAACCTGGAATCTACTTTAACTGAATCTGAAAGAGCCTGTCTTTGTTACTAACTAGAGTTTTTAAAAACAGCTGTAGCATATTATTAGTTACATCATGACATTGTGATGTCAGAATTAAGGTCGTGGACTGTGAGTGAAGTACTCAGCTTAAAAAAATATTAGAAAAATTTGATTATAGGAGTTAGTATTTCTAGAAATATTTCGCTCACATTAGGCTAAATTATAAGATTAACAGACTTTCCCCCTTCATTTAAATTCTCCCTAGAAGTACAACTTTTTCTTGTTTAATTTAACTAAAACTATATCTTAACACCTTTGTTTAGAGATACAAAGGAAAAAAATGAAACAAAAGAAGCAAAAAAACCCCATTTTATATGACCTATCTTGTTTTGGGAAACAGTCTCAACATATTCCATTAATTGTATCTTTTCATTTGCAAACATAGAGCCAAATTTCAAACACACAAGTAGATAACTGTTCATGTTTTTTCTCAGCCTTAGATAATGGGACATGTACTTTAAATCCGGTGGCAAGTAAAGGTAAGATTTAATTGTCTGTATGGAAATCTCTAAGTTCAGAGGTGAAATGCAACAACTTTAACTGCGATGTAATGGAAGAATAAAAATTTTTTTTAAAGCTGTAGAGTAGAAAATATTATTTTTCAAATTTGTAGTGTAATGACTCCCAACAATACTATACAGCCTCTTTCTCACTCACTCCCATACACAGACCAGGGAGAAAATAAAAACAAAATGGGAAGACTCATGGATCAACATTATGACAGTTTAATAGGGAAAGCAAAGGCTGTGTGTGCAAGCAAGAGAAAAAAAAAAGAATGCAAAAAAGGAATTCATTTATTACTTTCCATCAGTAGACAGATGTCTGTCTGCATCCTGGAAAGCAGGACCTTGCAATAACAACTGCTTGGGAAGACAAATGCCATAATCAGTAACGTCCCTTTCCTCTCTCATTTCCTAAGCATTTCCTCCAGGGCACAGCATCATATGGTATGGAACATCCCATAGCTAACTTTGAATCAGCTGTCCTGGCCGTGATCCCCCTAACTTCCTGCCTACCCTAAGCCTACTCACTATGGCATTGGGCAGAGGAAATTAAGAGAAATAAAGAGAGAGAGAAAAACTTGACACTGTGCAAGTACTGTTCAGTAACAGCCAAAACACTGTTGTTTTATCCACAGTGTTTTAGACAGAAATGCAAAGCACAGAACACTATGGGCTGCTGAGAAGAATTTTAACTCCATCCCAGCTAGACCCAGTATGAAACTGTATCTTCCAAAAATGATCAAGGCAGACTGTCATTTATGGAGAAATTTTCCTTGGGATTTTTTTAGTTAACATTAGTGTTCTTGCTACAATTGCAAGAACAATTTTATTTAGAAATATTAAGAAATAGTTTTAAAAATTCAGTATTTGACAGTAAAAGTCCTTCTTAAAGTTGAACCTTTAAAAAGGCTTACAGCTGAGTAAACATGAGATACTCAAAATGTTCATAATTTTTTATCGTAAACACATACAGTGGTGAATGAATATATTGCATCTGGGATTTACACAGAACAAGTATCAACATTGTCTCATGCAGTACTTTATGTAGTTAGGCTAACAGCTCATTAAAATTCATAACTGTATTTACAAATGAAGAACCCGCTTTTGATCTTCCAACCATTGCAAATATTATCTACAAAGAAAAGCGGAAGCACCAGATCTACAAGGAAATCCCAAATATGCAAAGGTTTTATCAGAAAATACAGACATTATCTTTCCTGCACCTGTCAAAGCAGGGAAATAAAATTACAACTATTTTCAAAATAAATGAAAATTCTCAATTTATGTTTAGTCTCATGCTAGAAGGGCAATAGAGAGAAAAGATTGTAAAATGGTTTTAAAAGATCTGGAATGACAAAAACCATAGTCAAGATGAGGTTAAAAGTACTTCTAAGATATCAGTCTAATCCCAAGTTCATACTCAGAGGCAAAACTATCCTTTCAGTCTACAAGTAAATAATGTTAATTTTATATTTTAATTTATTTTTCATGAGATTCATCAACAACTGTAAAGAACTCCTTAACTATGAGTACAGAATAACTCCTATAGGGAAACTTCACCTAAACAGAAAAAACCCTATTTGCTACATTATAAAAATCAGTCAAAAGACTGACCACAATTTAAACTGCATGAGCACAGGATAGATCTGATGCAAGAGATGAAATTATTATCCCTTTCAAAGAAAGGGAGTGCTATATCACTCATGCAGAGGTACGGTAGAAAGGCAATCCCTTGCTCACTAGACAGAGAACAAGGTTTTTGCCCTTTGCTGCTAGGGTCTCTTTCCAAACTCTCCTGTGTTGCAGGGTTCAAATTGTGAACAATTTCCATTGCATTTCTGTAGGCCTTGCTTGACATGACTAGAAGCTGTAAGCTGTAATGTTTATGCTTATAGACTGTGTGAAAATATGCAATGTTTATACTTGTTAGCTGTGTGTCTAATTATAAGGTTTGAGAACATAGTATGTTTAGAGCAAGAAAGCCTTGAGAAAGTATAGATAGGAGTGCACCTGCAGATTTCAGAAAGTCCCTAATTAGGAAGGCCTCTACATTCCAAGTATGACTTCAGATCGCGTGGACAGAACATCAGGTCCAATGAACTGGAGACATGAGATGTGTGTGCAGACTGAGCTATCCAATCACCTTGTTGTAAGCATGTGCCCAAAACAAACTAAACTGTATAAAAGTTGACTTAATTAAATAATAAATTGAACATATGGCTGACCACATTGGCCTGTATGCCTTATGTTTATGCCCCTCCGCCAATACTCCTGTTTCGCTAACACTGTTTAGAAAGCCACTGAATTTGGAGTAAAATGTATTTCCAGTAAAGTAAGTCCTAGAGATACAGTTTCTCTACTGTACCTGCCTTTTGGTTGATGTTTATACTTTAGGACATAGGGACAAGAAATGCAGTGATCTATCAGATATAATTTCTACAGCTTTACAAAAATGACAAAAAATGACATTTCTGATAGTAGAATACTATCTTGTTTCAGACTTAATGGATAACAACAAATTATAGAGCATTAAATGTAAATCACGTTAAATTTGACTAATAATGTTACCTTTTAACATTGACTTCATATTAAAAAAGAGTTTAAACTGAATTTGAAAACGTCTAGGAAAAACTTACTTAACGTGAGTAATTTATAGCTCAGTCAAAGAAATAACCCAGGAAAAAAGTCAGGATAAAAAAGTCCATCACCAAAACGTGGATATGTACATAATGAGAAAAGCAAATTTCAATTTGTATATGACATATTAAAAGTGAATTTATTGTCAGAAAATAAAGATTCACTCATTTTATCATCGGGAAAAAAGAGCTCCAACATCAAATCATGTGCATAATAAGATAGTGTAAATTAATATTAAAACTAATTAAAACTGTTTGCAACAGCATCCAGTCTGTGATCGTAGAATAAAGTTTTATTATTACAGTATGGTTTGACAGTAAATGGCTCAAAAGCATTATTGACATCACTATGCTGAGCTATAAATTTAAGGTTTTTCTTATGTTTGTCCCCGGGTAGTGAGTAACAACCCTCTTAAATTATCAGGGAGATTATGTATCTACAGTTTCCTATTGTAAAAGATTTTTCTTAAGCCTCCTGTCTCATGTTCTTTGTTATAACTTCACTTTCGTACCATCAGAAAAAGGTTTTAAGGAAGAAACACAGGACAATGTGTCAAAGTCACTTTGATCCAACTCCCACCTAGGATTAGATTTGCTGTTTTAGAAAGGTTGTTAGAGGTAGTTTTACCTTCACTCTCCTCACAATTTAATGGGACATTTTTGTGGCCATCAGCGCTGCTCCATTTCACCCTTTGTTGTTCAGTACTGATCCTCCACCGGAAAATCGATATTGTAGGGACCAATCCTGCATTTTACTCTTAGAGTGGGATGACAGCAAAACCTAAGAATGACAGTATCAAAGAATCATGTATCTCTCTATCTGATAAATAAGAAGAGTAATATTCACTCCTCTAAGAATGAACTTGACACAGCTTCACAAATGAAACATGCCTTTCCAAAATGTGTAAATAATTTCACGTATGCGGTCTGTATTAATTTCATTTTTTGTATTCAGATAACACCTGCTATAATCTGATTTCTTATGAAACCCCTGCATCTATGATTATCCATTGTGATGATGAAAAATATGACAGTAAATCTTAAAATCTTTATGCAAGACAAATCCATATGAAACCAATTTTTCTCTGCTGGGTATAACAAACAGTTTTTAAATAAATGAGTAGAATTTATGTGACTGTATCAGCTACCCAAATGCTGTATGACTCATTGGGAAGTTGTCACAATAAAAATTCTGCTGCCTGCATTTTCTAGGAAATGGCAGGAAGCAGATCACTTTGTTTTGTGAGGATTCATAATGCTCCTGGTTTATTTATTGCAAAATAATTCCATGGTCCAGTTGTGATTTGTCGGAAAGATTCTAGAAAATTAACTTTATTGAGTATCAGTACAAGTACTTGAAAGAAATTTTACAACGGAGTTATCTTCATGGATGACTCGAAAAGGATGATTATTTAGTTTCTCACAAGTATTTTTTTTCTTTTGCACAATATGATGATACAATAAAGTATTTGTAAACAACTTGTGAAGAGCATATTTTCAGATTTTAAGAAAAATAAATTCATACAGATGATTTAAGTAATGACTTGGACAGCAGCAGGAGTAAATGATAAATAAAGAAGTAAAAAATTGGCAGACATACTTCAAAATTAGTTTGAGTGAGTAATTTTTAAAGTAGCTGTATGTGTCACATTTATTTGTTTAATTTTTTTGTACATAGAATTAAAAAGATAGGTACATAATTATTAAATATATTTTTGTATCTAGAATAACTTCTCCTTGTCTCCCAAACAAATTGTAGAGACATAAGAGCATTCCTGAGAACATCCTTCAGTCAATCTTGATTCATGGTGCTACTTCATGCATGGTTAGTAGAACTGGGACCATTTTATCTTTTCCTAAATGTCTTTTGAAGTTTATGGTCATTGAAAAAATCTACACAAATAAATTGGTGAAGCTAATGATATATTCAGGTCTCATACAGAGCACCAAAGCATTATGGTGGCTCAAATTCCTCTAGAAGCAACAAGAGATGGGATGAAAGAGTTTGTTAACAAATGTCTAAGGTATTTTTTTCAGTCAGATGAATGTGTTGTTATAAACAGAAAAGAATACTATAAGATCAATTTATAGTGGCTTTAATACTTTATATTAAAGGATGTTAGGTACAAGGCTGCCTCCAGTAGCAGTGGCTCAGGACTCCCTCCTGCCAGCCATTGGAGTCCATTCCCACAGGGACCTGGGATCTTTGCCCAGGCTGTGGAACAAAGCTGCCACTTTCCTGTTAGTAGGTAGAACCAGAAGCGAAGCCCAGTTCATATCCCAGAGACACACATATGCAGGGCACTGACACAGCCAGTCACATGAGCTGTCACGGACAAGGTGCTGCCTTAAACAGTACCTGCAACAGGATTCACATAAATAAAAGCACAGATAGCCAAGATCTACCTGTTCTCGGGCTGTCAGAGGCAGGAGGTCACTAATGCAGACATACACATAAACCTCTCCAGGTTCACAAGCACGTGCACATTTGTGGCTCCCTGAGTACCGACACAGCCCCTCTCTCTTCCTGTCACCCCTGCCTGCAACCCTGCCCCCTTACTCATCTCATGGCTCCCTTACTCACATACTGGTCCAGATTGCTGCTTGCTGCACACACACAGCACTCACACACACATCCCACAAGCATCCCACAGTCATGGGTCCTCTGGATACCAACATGGATCCTCGACCCATGTGCCCCAACCTGAGGCTCTCCTACTTGCATGCTGGTTCAGTTTGAGGTTTGCCAGCAAATGCATATGGACACTCCAAGCACACCACGACTGGGTAAGACCACCACTGGAGGCCTGTGTCTTGAGGTCCTGCTACAGCTGCCACCACTGAGATGCTCAGTCGTGCAGTCCCCCCATTACCTTTTTTTTTTTGGACACACGCCATTCCTACCCCAAGGCTGGAGGTTAACAACCTCCACTCACTCCAGCAGTTGACTTTGAGACCCTGCTTCATCCCGTAGCTGACACCACAGGCCAGGGTCACTCACCCCCTCAGTCTGACTCCAGTAGTTGGCACCGATTCTCACTCACACACAGAGTTCTCACCAGTAGCTGACATCTAGTCCTTGCAGCACATACAGACATGGGACAGAGAGTGTCATTATGCAGAGAGATAGTTAAGAAAAGGTTTAAGAAGAAGAAAGAAGGATAGACTGTGGTGGTCAAATGCTGGGCTCAGTCAGACTGTACTGACCAATACCAATAACATTACCAGACTCTTGTACCCTTTTCTGTGTGTTCCCCCCTTCACTTCCTGATTTGCTTCCCCTGCATGTTCCTTCATCACAGTCCCACTGATTCCTGCAAACCATCCCTCAGGTTTGCAAAGTCCTGGTTTTCCTGCTGTTTTATGGCCCATTCATTAGTGCAACTGACCAGGTGTGTTCCTTGTCTTTGCCTTCATACCAGTTATCAGTTTTGTCTGTATATTTGCTTATGGCTTCACCCTTTTCAATAGTATCCCATTTGACAAGGTCTTTAATCAGATAATCTTACGGAAATAAACATTTCTATGCTCTATCTGCTCTTATTAGCTCATATTTCTGACCATGTTTCATTCTCATTATTGCCTGGTCAGGTTTGTGTCTCTGTATGATCTTTCTAATGAAATATACAAGTTGTCTTTACTGTCCAATCGTTATATTTGGGCATAAGTTTGTTGCTTCACTATCCAGGCTCTGTATTTTATCTGTGAAGGTCTCTACACCATGTGGCACTAGATTCCCAAGCTGAAAAATTCAGACCGTAAGAAATGGAAACAGGACTTTCATAAATTAGGAAGTTATATATTTCTATTATAAATTGTTACACTAATATTATACTTTTTTTGGGAGAGGAGAAGTTAGCAAAAAAAAATCTGACAATTTCTTCTTACTAGCTGGTTAATCTTTCTGGGTGAATTTTATCTTACTATTTTGTCATGTTAAAACCAAAGGAATTAATTCAAATATTCTCAGTTAAGCATTTAGTAAGTATATCAACAATTCACTGTGAAGTAGATGTAGGAAAAAGGAATATCTTCCCTTGTTGCAACTCAGAAATTCTTTAAGTTATACAAATATTAGTCCAATAAGTGTTTTCTCAAGGAAATAAAAATAAGTGTAGCCTGAAGTATTAAGAAGACTTTCTACCCTTAGGAATTTGAGAAATTAACTAAGAAAAAAAAACACAAAAGACCCCTCTTGTCAAGATGCTTAACCTCTCAGGGCAAAGTCCCTTCTTCTTCTATAATACTGAATTAGTGGAAAAAATAGAAATTTTTGAAGTTAGCATTCTAGACTAAGAAGGTCTCTTTTCCTATTCCTATATGAACACAAAGCATAGTCATATGTGCATACTTCTACAGAAAATATTCATTGAGAACCCAAAAAGTACATGCATCCCAATGGAAAAGAATACTCTCTGCTTCCATCTCCTGGTGGAGACACACAGGCATAGTTTCATTTGCATAAAATTTTTATTCATAATTCCTTCAGTGACACATGGGAGTGATCATCACTATACACAAACTCATAATTAGTTGAGAATTGGAATTGCATGGAGAGAGGCGACAAGGGATTTCTTTCATGTAGCTAAAAGAACATCTGTGAGGCAAGGACTCACAGATGTTCAAGCATCCTGCAAGTTATTAGTTGTCAGGCCCTGCAGACTATGTGCTATTGAGAGGTGAAATATAGGTGCTCCTTAAGTGAATCTACAAAGGGCAGAAGAAGAACTAAGTGAAATCCAGTGATTATTTTCCTAATAGGAAAATAAAGCTGCATTTCAGAGCATCAGGTCTTCTTATTCATTAAAAACAAAGAAAGCACAGAACTTAGATGATCACAAAAGATGTTATTTGGCTGGGTTTTGGGTTTGGTTTTGTTATGTTTTTTAATCTCACAGAAATTCCATCATGGATCAAAAAACTTGTCATAGTGGCATTTTCTTTAGAATAATTCATTTTGAATGAGAAAATTAGTAATTGAGAATTTCAGAAAATTTTAAGCTACTCTTGATATGAGTTTTGATATAGTATTAGCTTGGGCTTAAGGAACTGTTGGCATTTTATGGAAGAATCACAGACTGCATCTGTATTATGAAGTTATTTCACTACTTTGTCCCAGTGTTCTATTCTCCTGATCATACCTGCAAGGACGTGTGCTCCCGAGCTCTGTTCAGGAAGAAATCAAGCTGTTTACTTGACAGAAAAGCTGACCAACTGTGCATACCCATATCTACACCTATCAGACAGTATTGGTAATTTTGTTTCTCCAGCTTGAAATATTCTTCTAATACAAAGTTATTTTTCTCCACTCAATGCCATCCTTCACAACAGCACATTGTATACTTTCATGCTACTCCCACAATATACCTGTCAGAGTTTCATCACAGCGTTGTAAGAAAACAATCTGAAGAGTTGCAAAACCTTTCTCATTACTGATTTTTTCTGTCTCAGATATCAGCACACAAAAGCTGGTAGGGATCGGCTACCTATAGGGGACCTTGTATTGTCTCAGAATTTTGCTGTCAGGTGGATTCCCAACAGTATTACAAGGAGGTCACTTGCCATACCTGCCATATGGTCAACACTTTTCAGATGGTTACTGCTGCTCTCAAAACCTTGTTATGAGCACAGGGGAACACAGACTGTATGCAGAGGCAAGAATTCATTGTACAATTAATGTTTTAACATTAATTAAATAATTAATTAAATAACATTAATTAAAATACAGCAAACAGTTCTTATTACTCCAGTTAAAATAATACTAACACTGACAGTGAAAATTATCTAATCTGTATAAAGAATTCTGCCTGATAATGCAGTGTTGTGTTCTTGAGTGTTGTGCTCACTCACGATGTTCACCTGTCAGTGTAGGTTGATGGAGGTAGATGGTCTTCCTCAGAAAGACTTATTCACAAAGGGTGTGGGCGAGTTATGACAAATCATGCTCACTTCTTCCCCTAGGAAGAGTATGATGTTCATAGTAGAGTGTTTCTTCCTACTTATATACGAATCTGGCTTAATCTGGTTTTGAATATTTTCTAACACCATCTGCTTCATGGCTCTTCATTGCTAAAAGTTCCAAAGTCTTTCCACTGCCATACCAAAATATAACCACATATGAGTATCATGTGTTGTAGCGGATGAAGAATGACACACCAGACAGTGACAGTTCTTTTGGATGGCCTCCAAATTCAACAACTCTGCATTATAGGTACTAAATAGTCACTACTAACTAAAAATTAGGGGAAGAATTCCCTACATGGAATTTACCTGTTTTGTCAAAAAGCTGTACAAGACATAAACATGGTGTAAGCTAGAGAGACCAAATGCTAAAGGATTTAAAACTCTTTTTTTTTTCAAGTGTGTGCTGATATGTATCACAAATTTGATCTTCTAATGTGCAGAATCTATAAATCAGCCCTCATCTGTGATACAGAAAACTGAGCTCAGTCCCTGAGACATGAAAAAATTACGACACAGACATTGTCAATGAGTACTTAAAAACAGCTCAACAGAATCCCTGTGTGCCTGGGCATGTTGCTACTTTGATATCCTTTCTCTATTTATTCACTGAAAATAGAACCTCATGGAATATATTTTGGAAGGCCTCATGAATGGCTGAAATGGGTCCCAATGTTAAAATAACATAACAATTAGTCTAATATGAATTAACGTTGCTTAGCAGAAAAAATGATCTGCGTTTGAAAGAGAACAGACTTCAGGACTTGTTAATCTTCAAAGTCTTCCTACTCAAGAGTGTTGCCCGTAAACAAAGACACAAACCAACAGAGTGTCGGTTTATGC
>NW_020897704.1:6702469-6788755 GCF_003984885.1 Neopelma chrysocephalum
TACTAAGCCTTAGCCATTCTACTACTAATTTAAATTGCTCTGCAACAAGAGCAACACAAACTAATGACAAGAAGAAGGTATTATCCTTACCACTTTAGCATGAGGCATTACTCTATAGCCATAGATTTACTAGAATTTGTTTTGGAATTAAAAAAATCCCCAAAGAATATGAAGTTTGAAAAAATCTCAAAAATCACAGGAACAGACCAGCAGTGTCTAAATTTGGAAGCAGAATATATGCGAAGAACAGTGAAGTAGAAACAGAAGAACCTTGGTAGACCACAAAAAAGTTAGAAAAAAAATCTAGAACAGGCAATATAATACTTGCTGAATCAGTAATAGTAGCACATATTTCTGTTAATATGAGTGAATACTGAGTTGAGTTTTTTCAGGTTTTTTTTTTTTTTTTAATTTATTTATTTTCAGAACTGAGGGAGTGTATCAGTAGATGTCTTGATAATAAATCTCTTTCATGAGAAGTCACCACCTTTTGACATCCCTTTTGAGAAGGTTACAACATTTTGGCAACAACAGAGTAAGTCAGATCCAAGCATCTGTAGATGCTCCAGATGGTTTTTAGTTAATGGTGGTGTGAAGAACTGACTTACAAGCCTAGACCCTGCAGTTCTTTCACTCCACTGTCATAAAAGTATCCTGACAACAGCAGGCAGCTCCCACCATACTGTGCACAAGGAGAGCAATCACAGAAGGTGCCCTAAATATTCACAGTGTCTTGAGCAACACGCAGGGTATGAAGTAATTCATATTACTTCCTATTACTCCATCATAATGAAATAATAATTATTCTGAAGGACACTTTCAGCAAATTTATGTGAAGAACTTGTGATACCAAAAATGTAAACAGAAAGAGATATACTAATGGATTAAGATAATCTAGGGACTTTGTTGTGTTATGTATGTTTTCTCGTTTTCAGAGAAGTACACTCTATGGGACAGTGCTTTGGTCTCATTATTACTACCAAGAGTAACTTCGTGACACCCAAAGAGGCCATCTGTGGAGCTGAATAGTCGGCAAAAAAACATTTTAGGCATAAAAACTCCTCTTCCAAGGTCTTCTTACAATGACAATACTATGTGCAACTGAAAGAAACCCACTTTCCCTCTAACTTCAGCAGTACAGCTTTGAAAATAGGTGACACTTTCCATATGATTTAAAGGAACTGCATCAGGATCACTAATGACTCAAGAAGATAACAGTGCTGTACGCATACCTGGCTGATGTTTCCAAATAGATCTCTTTTTAAGCTTATCTATTTTTAATTGTTGTAAATGAAAAATAAAAATTAGATGTCATTACGTTAATTAGAGGAGTTAAAATTAACTATACATCTGCCCATATTGCAGTGTGGTCTTGACTGAAGAAAGATTACACCAAGAGGAACTTCTATGCTGCAGATTTCTCGAATGTTGCCCAAACATTCGAGACTAGCTCATGTAGGGAAAGTATTCTAGTCAGTCAAACCACACAGAGACCTCCATGTGGCTTAATTTACCCAGTCAACCAACCAATGTTGCAATGATTAACATACTTTCAGCACTTAAGTTAGCACATAAAAATCTTGCTCAGCATTGTAAACTATACTGCAATCTGCAAAGGGCAAATAACTTGGCCACTATAGATGTGAAGAGGATTTTATTTTTCAGAGTTTTTTGCCTTAGCTATTTGTTAGAGCAAGATTTTCAGATTTAATGGCTAAAGTGATGAGAGCAGCGTGGGTTTCTTTGCAGACATGAGTGGGAAGGATTCACTAGCAGGTGTATACCACAAACCATCCGTTGGCAGGGACAAATCGTTTTGCTCTTCTCACGCACTTCTTCCTACTTTTTTTTGTTGTTTGACTCATTGTCACAAGACCACATTGTGCACAAAGAAGGTTTTTTTCATGTGATATTCCCTTACTCATGTAAAGGAATTTTTTTTTTCTAGGTCACCCTGTAGATTTTTTGTCACGACCAGAGATCAGTAGAAAAGTTGCCGTTTAACAGCCATTGTAGGTGAACTGCTGTAAATCACAAAGAGAACTCAGCTCTTTATGTTCTTAGGCAAAAGTAATTGACTCTTTTTAATCATCTCTTCTTCAAATCTATTAGGGTAATGGTAATCTTTATGACAACAAAAATGAAAATACCTTACTTTAGTTCAGCCTGTTATTTTTTGTTTTAATAAACTTAAACAAAACTAAGAATGTAGCTCTACATAACAGCTAGATATATAAAGATTTTCAGAAGGAAGATAATACAACATCTTCAATATACACTCCCTTAGATTTACCATTCAGTCTCTTTTTCAAAACAGGATTACAGTTATAATCACTGAAACATCTAATTCCTTCTTAATTTAAAGCAAATCACTACAAAGTACTGCAACTGTTCATATTGAATGGAATTAAATGAACCTCTATGATCAAGCAGTCCTTCTTTGCCATGGTATGTGAACTTAAAATAAATATATAATAACCTATTATAATCTAACTTTGAAGTTCTGCCAAAGTGATTGATACAAAGCCAAAAACATATCAATTTTTGTTGTATTGTAAAAATATTACAATCCTTAAAAAATGGGTGTTTGGTGTCAGAATTTTTATGATTAATGAGCCCTTCATAAAAACTAATAAAGGTTTAGAAATGTCTTAGATTTTTTTGTGATTAGGGATTATTTTGTCTACAAAAATTTATTTGTAACAGTGTATGTACATATTTTATTGTCCCAAGATCTTTTATTATGTAGCATACAGAAAATTAAAGAAAAAACCTCTTTAATATGATGAATATATAATATAAAAGCAAATGTTTCTGGTGATTCTACATGCAAATAAGAATAAAATGTGTTGCCCAGTCATTTTCCTTTTTTGCCATTCCCAGTAAAATGCTATGGGAAGGGTCTGGCAAACAGGGGGTCACTGTCCAGCAAAGTAGAGCTCCTAGGGGCTGAGCCTGAGGAGGCTACAGGGTCACACTCACACTCAGCTTGGAGCAGTCAGAAGGCAGCAATCCAGGGTGAATAAACATATAAAAATAAAACTAAGCAATTCTAAATAATGAGGAGTAGGGGACCCCCAGCATGAACATCATATTTGTCTCTCAGGAAAGGCCCTCAAGGTGCTGTTGACTCACTGTAGCTCTCCTTCTTGAGGAAGATATCAATGTGATCTTCAGGATACCAAAAACCATTGGAAGTGGGAGATGTAAGAAGAGTTTTTTGATACAATTTGCCCTACATTTTTATTGATTTTTTTCTGATTTTAAATATTAGATTATTAATGCTTAAATGACTCCAGTATTAAATTTTTAGGTGTGTGTGTATATATATGTTGCTCTTTCTTTTGCTCATAAAAAAAGATTTTGAGATTTAAAATGTGTAAGATAGTCATAGTCTTTCAAACTTGAACTCACTGGTGAAGCTAAGGCAGTATGTATCCAATAAATGTGTATTTTCCCTTGGTCATAAATCATGTGTTGGGAGCAACACATGAAGCAGGTGAGTGGAGTAGGGGGAGGCAGCTGCAGGACCCATCCCCAGTCAGCATCACTGATCAGCATCAATGCACTTTTGGCCTGAGGTAAGTCCAGGGAGAAAGAAGGGTAGTTTTGCACCAGTGGAAGACAGGCTGGAAGCAAAGAACAACACCAAGGCTTGGTGAGGTTAAGGGCTGAGACAAAATGGGGCTCCTGGCTGAGGTGGGTCAGGGCAGTTATAGTCCAAGAGTGCTCACTGACAGCCTGTTTACCTAATCCCAAGGTTACACTTTTACAGTTAGTAATCCTTTATCTGGATTGATTTGAGGATAAAAATGTTTCTTTGCTTGAAGTGTGGCAATTTCAAGTTTCTAGTAAGTGAACGAGACAACTGCTGTTTGTACCTGTTGGTCACTAACATGTATTCATTTGTTTCTGGATCTCACTATTATTTATTTTCAGAAAAATAAACTTTGAAGCCTCAGGTTGTTTTAATACCTTTGCATGGTTCAGTACAGTTGACAGAGTCAATGGAGCTACCGCGATAACAAGCATTTACTCCTTGAATGTTGCATTCTTCCTCATAAACATTTAAAACTTTTCTATGTAGTTTGAACATCTTTGAGCCTCAGGTTCAGAACTTGATTCTGAATTTATTTTTTTCTCAAAATATTCAGTCATTTTTATTTTCTTAAATTACCTTCCCTATTCCTAGAACTGAGCATGGACACACAGTCCTTTTGAATGTCTATGCTCTAAAGAGTGTATTAAAACAGTTCAGTTTATTCATGTGACATATATATTTTCTGTCTTGATAAAGACTGCAAATGAGAAAAAATATTAAACAGCATTTAATAAAAACATATGCATGTGGGAGTTCACCCACCTAAAACTTCTCACCCACATATGCCCTACAACAAAGATCCACTCTTTCAGTTCTCTAAAACAAACACAGGTAAGGTTGGAAGAGGCCACAGTGGTCCAATCTCCCTGCTCAAGCAGAGTTATGCTAGAGCACATTGCACAGAATTGTGTTCAGACTGTTCTTGAATATCTTGGAGAGAGACTCCACAGCCTCTCTGGGCAATCTGCTCCGGTGCTTGCTCACCCACACAGTAAAGTTCTTACTCATATTCGGGTGGAACATCCGTTTCTGCTTGTTGCCTCTTGTTCTATTGCTTGGCACCATCAAGAAGAGACTGGCTCCATCCTCTTGACACCTCTTTAGATATTTATACACAATAATGAGGTTTTCTCTCAGTCGCCTCTTCTCAAGGCTGAACAGGCTCAGCTCCCACAGCGTTTCCTTGTAAGAGAGATGATCCAGACCCTTGACCAACTTAGTAGCTCTCCTCTGGACCTGCTCCAGGAGCTCCATATCTCTCTTGTACTGAGGAGCCCAGAACTGCACAGAGCACTCCAAGTGTGGCCTCACCAGAGCTGAGTAGAGGGGCAGAATCACCTCCCTCGATACACTGGCAATGCTCTATTTAATGCACCCCAGGATTCCATTGGCTTTCTTGGCCACAAGAACACACTGTTGGCTCATGGACAATTTGTTATCTGCCAGGACCCCCAAGCCCTTCTTCACAGAACTGATTTCCATCAGGTCAGACCCCAGTCTGTACTGGTGCATGGGATTGTTCCTCCACAGGTACAGGACCCCGAATTTGCACTTGTTGAATTTCAGAAGGCTCTTCTCTGCCCATGTCTCCAACATCCCTTTGAAGGGTCGCACTGAGATTGGTCACTCCTTATAGCTGAGTGAACTTGCTGAGAAGGCACTCTACCCTCTCATCCAAAACATTTTAACCTTAGTCATCTAGGTTCACTATTGAGCTCCTCAGCACTTGTAAATTATTTTAGTGGTAAGAAATGTCTTTCCAGAAAGATTGGTGCTCAGCGCCTGTAGAGTCCCATGGAGATTCAAACACTTATTTCCTAATTCCTCAGAAAAGCTTAATATGTTACTGTTAGGACTAGCATCTTTATTGGTGCTGCTGAAACTCATTTTTTGCATAATAACCTAGAGGATATACTGCTTGTCTAAGAATTGGGCAACTTGTATTCTAAGCACTCTTCCTACCGATGGAATCTTTGCTGTCTCAGACACAGCACTGAGAAACCCAAGTGAAAAAACAAGGGCAAGTATTTTCTAGTGCTCTTAATGGAGAAAGAAAATTATCTAACATAGGAAAGAGAATTTCCCTCTGTAGATAATGGAGGAATCTTCCTCTACTGAGTATAGGAAGCATTTAGAAATTTTAGGGGAAAAATCTTATCCTTCAGGACTAAACACTGAAAACTGAGCAAAAAAAATGAAAAGATTAAAGTCTGAGTATAATAGAATGGGTTCTATCACTTGTTATCTGTTATATGGTCAAACTCAACATATTCCTGTATGATGGTTCAGTTTCCACAGACCAGCATTTTCTCACAGCAGCTTAATCTAGGAGAAAATTTCTAGCCATTTTTACAACACAAAGTGTAAATTCATATAAATAACATGAAAATATTAATATATTAAAGCAAGAATTCACACTAAAAAATCAATTTCTGTAGTATTATTAGAAGAGAAAAAAAACCAGCTTACTTACTGGTGTGAAAACACAACAGGAAAAATGAAAATAATGATGGTCTAGGAGCCAAAAAACACATGTCATTAGTTATATGTACCATACATAACACAAAACCAAAAATTTAAGGGTTAAATATGAGTCTTCCAATTTTTCTTTTAATAAAAGGAAATACTACTTTTGCAACCCAAGTGGATACAAATTTGAGGTCTTTTCCCCCTATTTAAGCTCTTCTGTGAGCTGTGACAATATCAAAGAGTCTCTGCAGATAAAATACAACGTACTACAATGCTAACAGTGTATTTCCATTCTAAAAGATTGTTCTCTGCAAATTATATTGTGTTGATAGCATGTTTATATTACCCTTGATGCTAGCCAAGGCAATATTTGTTCAGTTTCAGTTGCAAGACAATTCTTCCAGTTGATAGCCTTGCAAAGTCATCCTGGAATTCAAGAGTTAATGTCTATTTGTTTATGTCTAATATTAAAGTGAAAATAAGCCCACAATATGTTGTTGAAGTTAAAACTTATTGAGCAGTTCTGTTGATGAAGTACAAGCCACAATAGAATTTAACTTACTTTTTCAGATTTCCATCAGGTCTTGAAAGATACTATCACGTAGACTTTTTTCTTTTTTTCCCTCTCAGAAATGGCAGCTATGACTGCAAAATACATATATGAAGCATATCATTTCAGTAAGAAATCAACCCATACATGTAATCGTTTTGTTAAACAACATATCACATAGTAACATGGTCTGGCTACCTCTACCCATCATTCCCAAATATTAAAATTAATTCTCTTAAATTGTACTCAAAAAACCATGAAATGCATTCTTAAATGGGGTGTTTTGACTAAAGCATTAATTAAATAAAGTGACTGGCTCCTTGAATAATATAAACCTGTAACATTATTATTTGGACAACTGATTAATTGACATGATTTTGCTTTTACCTTGCCATTCCAATTAGGTTAATAGCACTGTACCATAACTTAATAAAAATTGTTCAAAAACAATGAAGGAAGAAAATGTTTCAATATTATTTGCATAATGTTATCAGTGAAATAAGTTAATGGATACTGCAAAAATCTGACTCCGACAGAAGAAAATAGGTTCATCACAATTGTGTAAATTATTCCATCACACAAATGGCCTTTATTTGCTTGACAGTTTGAGAAAGGAAGTGAATAAATTAAAATGAAAATCAATTCCTAGCTCCTTGATCACAGTTTGATGGTCATTTATACTTAAATGTATTGTAAGCAATTTATTTTAAGAGTACGAAGGACTTGAATCATTGCTGTTTTCTGGAAGTAAGAGTTTTACACTGATTTCATTTATACCAATGAATGTTTTTAAATATGAATTTCAATAATAACAGTTTCCCAAGATTCAGAAGTCTGAATCTCAGTTCTGTGTTTTGCATACATTATGAGAACGACTATTCAGCTCCGACTGTTGAATTCACTTCACAGATGAATTCATTACTGACCATACATAACTGAGAAAAAGAAATCTACCAGCCATTTTAAAAAGGTGAAAACACACAGCCTTCAAAGTGTGCATTTTAGTCTTCAGCTAAATATGCAAAATGCTGACTATCTTTTGTTTCAATGGTAGCTGTTAGAATCAATTCGTGAAGATGCATGCTCAGAGCAAATTTATTCCTGATTTTAATAGGCACTGGGTTCAGGTTTTCACAGAGCATTTCACATATTTATTTTGAACATGCATAATAAAATGAAAAATACAGTAATATTCTTTTCCGATTTAGATTCTGTACTTTTCATGATGGTAAACTTTCTGTTTTCATTCCTTTTTCAAAAGAGTTTAAATATTTATTGTTAAGATTTCTAACTATAGGGTGATTGATGGTACTAGATTAATACCATATACAGTTAATTTCCATTAAGATTGCCACTGATTTTTTTAGAGCAATATCCATAATCTTATTGTATCATAACAGATAATGAGTGATTCACTTTTTGTTGATAGTACAAATACATCAAAATTCTTTTTATTTTTGTTGTCCAAAGGTGTGTCCAGAATCTATAAATGAAACACCTTTTTTTGAAACTCAGCCTATTATACGTGTCTGATGGCAACATTAGGCCTAATAGACCCATTAGGAGCCCAAATCAGGCAACATTAGAGCCAATATTATCTGCCAGAGCAAGTCCAGAGGAGGGCCATGAAGATGATCAAAGGGCTGGAGCACCTCTCCTAGGAAGACAGGCTGACAGAATTGCGGCTGTTCAGACTGGAGAAGAGAGGGCTCTGGGGAGACCTTAGACCAGCCTTTCAGTTGCTGAAGGGATCCTACAAGAAGGTTGGAGAGGGACTTTTTACAAGGGCATGTAGTGATAGGATAAAAGGTAATTGCTTCATACTGAAAGATAATGCCCTCAATAATGTGCTTTAACATTTTGTCAGCCCTGAATTGCTCAGGGAGTTGGACTAGCTGATCACTGTAGGTCCCTTCCAACTGAATGTGATTTCACATTATGGAAATGTGATAATCTGCAGTAGTTTTTCTCTTCAAATATATCTCAGATAACAGCAGAAGGGAAACTTGTACATGATACAGTTTGGGGAAGTACCGGTGTGCCTGAACATCCTAGGCCAGCTTATGAGTTGGCAGAGCCTTCATGTTTATATCAGAGCAGGACCATTGCTGAATAACATCAGATAGACAGTTTGACTGTATATTTGTATTCTTTACATTGTTTACATCAACCATATGGTAATACTTGTGCCTCATTGTACACATGTACTTCTTTCCTACTTCAAAATTGTGTCTTTTAAAGTCAAATGATTACTAACTTATGAGGACAAATCTAATTCTCTCGTTGTACAGACTTAATACTATTGAACACAAAGCTTTTATGAAAATGATATAACAAAATAGTTGTATGTATTCTGTCAGTTGTGATATTAAAATAAAATTAAATTTCAGCTTTTCTCTACTAACTTTAAAAATTTTTGTTTAGTCTTATTTATATATTTAACACAGCTGCAATTCTGTACAATATTTCTAAATATTTATAAAACTAAATTTTACTATTAAAACATTCTGAACATTTATGCTAAAATGTTACAATTTTTAAGGGCATTTCTCAAAAAGGAAGGCAGAGTGTTTCCAAAGTCTAGAAACCATAATTTTAGTAATGATTAAAAAATGAGAAACTGAAAATACTAGTGTAAAAGCTCTGCAGAAAGCATCCTGCAGTAACTGATATTATGCATGCGTTTAGTCAACTTCTAGGCAAAGTTAAGTGAGCATATTTAAACCATGTTAGAAAAGAAGAGCCATCCTTATGTTTAGTGGGAGAGTTACAAAGCAACCTGTACTTTTCAGTGTATTTAACTATTCATTTTGTTAGCTATTCAGCTCTCCAAGTGCCTAGCACTTTTAAGTAGGTCAGTTCCCTCTTTATTCCAGAGATGTAAGGGAAGGCCAAGAGGCATGCTTATGAAAGCATTTGCTATACTCTTAATCTTTCTTGTTAAAGCTGGAATGCCAGAGCATTTTTCCATTTGTTAATGAACACCTCAAAAAACACAAACGATAAATCTGATATCAGTGTTTGACAACAGCAATTAAGGTATGTATTATATTTGCACGGTCTCTTAAGAAAAAAAAGATTCAAGTATTGCTCTTAGGCACCAAATCTGCATAACACACGTACAACACACAACAGCAGTAATTGGATATATTGCTATAAACAGCAAGTTAAACCCCTTGTATATTCCTTGTAAACTTTGATTGATTGTCTCTGTTTAAGTCATACCCTTGAGTATCTCTTTTGAGAAGTATACTAGACCTACATAGAATGAAATACTCCTGGCTCACAATGGACTCCTATTACATTGCAATATTGTTAGAAGACAGATTTTATTTTTAATGAGCATTCATTATTCTTAAGTACTACTTTTCAAAATCAGAGCTTAGATGATTAAAATATCTGATTAGCAATCAGAAAGAAATTGGTCATATAAGAACAGTGTTAGACCAATTTTTCTTTCAGGTTTCTTACTGTATATTTGTTTATTAAAAATTCTCACACTAAAAGGATTTAGAATAATGTTATTAAAACAGTACAGGTTTGATAATGGAAATATATAACATATATTATAAATATATTTAATTATTGATATTTTAATATATGGTTGTGAATAAAAATGTAAATTTATAAAAAGAATATTTCTATTAGAATTTTCAACGTAGAATTCAGTTTCCATGCACACAGAAATGTCTTTTATATTGTTCTGGTTTAAAATCTTATTTCAGAACTTGCATGTGATAGGTACATATGTGGTTGATTTAAAGGGAGGAAGTGTCCTAGTATATAACCCTGAACTGTTTCTCTGCCAATCTATGTCACCTTCCTTCCAAGAAATGTTATATATCCCTGGTACAGTGAAGTCCATTAGTTGTATTAATATAAGTAAAAAATCACTACCCACCACCAATTTCAGTTACTGATTCTCCTGCATTAGAATAAACTGTGACATAGAATTTCTATATCTGAACTTTACATACAGCAGAACTGTAGGAGCCTTTGGGACCTGGCATGGACTTTCATATTAACAATAACATGATGGTTACTTCTTGTAAAGCCCCATGCAGGCATCTACAACTATTAGAGATATTTTAGACATTCAAAACATCCACAGTGGGCTAGAGGGCCGAAAAGAGAGCAAAGGAACCACAGGAAGACTGAGTATTTAAAATGATCTATGGCAACTGGTCCACTAAGTCACACTTTGGTTTCTGTACTGATGCTCAAGAGCACCCTGGTTCTGCAAGCAGCAAGCAAGCTTCAAGAAGATTTGGAGAAAGGAAGTATGGCAAAACAAGTCTTGGCTCATGATCCTTACACGATTATTAATTATAATTTCTTTTGTTGTTGAACTTTTTTTTGGTGTCAGTGTTCCAGCTGTTTGTATTAGGTGTTTTATATACAAGTCATTAAGTAAATGGTTCTTTAACCTTATGTCCTTGTTTTGGAATGATATTCCCCAATTTAGTACTTCTAGTAAAAAGAAAACCACAAACCGCCCCCCTCCCTCCTACAGTGGGAGACAAAAATGGCAGAGATTATGGCTGAGATAAGAGTAAATTACTGGAAACAGTAATGAGATAGGAAAATGAACAGTAACAGCAACAACACTGATAACAACAGTGTACAAAACAGAGGGTGATTTACATGCAAAATGTTCACTAAGCCAAGACAATGAATAATGGTAGACAGACCCTATGCCCCCCGATAGGTTTGCCCATGACTGAAAACCATGCCCACCTTCTTTGCAGAAGTGACAGTCCATTACTTCTACTCCCTGTCCATGATGCCAGGTATCCAATAACATCCCGGACAAGCCCACACAACTCCAGGCTCTGCCCCCTCGTGGCTACTGAGGAAAAATTAACTCTGTCCTGGCCGAACCCAGGACATCTTGAGAATAAAAATTAGATGTCCTTCAAACAAATACTTTAAATTATTCCCATTTTTATATGTCAGACACAAGCAAAAGTGCCAGAACCTTTTACTGGTGAATGATTCTTCATGATGATTGTGTTCATGTTTTTCCTGATTCTTAATGCATAAGTTATGCCTTGATTTGGTAAAGACATGATTTTAAGCATGAAAATCTGTGTTTTTCTAGTAGTCTGTTGCGTGCTTTTCTTCCTTGTACTGAGGAAGCAACCCCAGAACTACAATTTAAGAAACTTACTGACTTTACTTTGATGTGAAAAGAAAATTAACTCAATAAAGAGCATATAGAGAGACAAATTTATTTTTTTTTGAACACTGATGGAAATTAGGGGATACATTTAGAGTTGGTTTGTTTTATTTGGGGTTTTGGGGTGTTTTTTGTAAACACTGTTGCATTTTTTTTGATATTATGAGAAAGGGGGTTGTACTGGGTCTGATTGGGATAGAGTTAACTTTCTTCATAGTAATCCATTAGCTTTGTGACCAAAGCAGTGTTGATAAAGCTCCAGTGTTTTAGCTTTTGGTGATCAGTGCTTGTTTCTCTGTTTCTCTCTCTGCCTCCACTAGCAAGTAAGCTGGGGATGTACCAGAAGCTGGGAGGAGAAACAGTCAGGAAACCTTACTCCAACTGATCAAAGAGAAAAAAAGAAAATGCAGAAGGCATGTGCTATCTACTTTGTATCTATTTCTATCTACTAGAGTTATTAATCTTAGAACAAAAGCCTTTGAAATGGAAATTTATTATTTTTATTTAAGTAGTCCATTCTCAATATTTTTTTAAGTCTAACATTCCTGGGAATTATATTAATTGTTAACCCTTGATCACATTCATTTTTATCTTTTATCTCTGTTTAAGAGGAAATGTTGTCTGGCTCCACTCTAGCTGAAACTATACTGACATTGTGTGTTACAAATTAAAGCTTAATATTGTTCACTGTGAAAAACTGATGAGGGAGGTGTGGGATGAATGTTCCTAATTTCTGGGGAACCATAAAGGGGAATGCCAGGAAGGGAAGTGAGATAAAATGCAGCTATATCCTGTTCTAACTTTTTAGATTAAATTAGGCCATTCAGATGAGAGTTAAATCTCTGGCAGAATTTGGAGCAACCTCTTCTTCATGCCTCAGGCTGGTTTCCATCCTCTTCATTTATTCTAGTACTACTTGCTTTCTATACCACTTTATTTCTTTGATACTTTCTACACTGTTATTTAGAAGCTCTCTCTCGAAGCGCTGTGCAATTCATTACTTTCATATGACTATCTTTTCCCATTTCTCTTTATATTGTACTAAACATTCCCTCAGTGATTTTTCAGAAAATCCTGTTGTTACCATATCCTTGTCAAAGCTTCAATTGTAGTCCCAAAATGGCTGTATAGAGGTAAGACAAACAAACAAAAAACCCCAACCTACTGCTCTCTCCCCATAGGACTACAGGAATTTAGTGGACATACTTTGATAATATTATTCATATAATCAATTTTAGATCTGTACTATTTTTTTACATATCTTCCAGCAGAAGAATATTCCTTTCCTTTCCAGTTCTGTTTCTTTCCAACCCAAAATGCACTTTAAGTAGTCCTTGAAAATTTACCTTCACAACCTGACAGGTTTGCTTCATGGTGGGAATAAAACCCACAAGGAGAACAGTTTGATCTGAGGTGTCTGAAAACAAATCAACTACAATCCTGTCTTGACATGGCCTTCAATCTGAAGTGTCAAGGCAAGCGGCAGGCCACGAGAGGAGAGGAGAGGGTAAGGGAGAGGGAGAGGGAGAAAGGGAAAGGGAGAGGCAGAGGCAGAGGAAATCAGAGACTACCTATTCAAACTAAACAGGACCAGGAGATGGGCTGAAACAGTGATATGGAAGATCCTTTTAGATACCGGGTCAGCATGTTCCCTGGTTTAAATTTGGCCCACACTTCCATTTTTTCAAGTAGTCCCCAGGGATTAGCGGAAAAAAGTGGAGTATTCTTCCTTCAGGCCCTTTGGGTGAATCAGCTAGTCATCAGAGAAACAAAATTGGATCACAGTTGTGCTTTCCTTATGAATTTGTTTGTCCTCACCCACTTGAATGTCTAGATAGAGAAGGTAAGTAGCTACAGTCACTGCTTGCAACATGCAAATATGTATGTTTTATGTAATTTCTGATCCAAAGTTTTTTCCATATCATGAAGAAAAAGCATAAGAAATATTTTTCTCCTACCAAAATAAAATAGAGAGCTGAAGACACATATACGGTTAATATATATTTATTTTTCTCCACTACTTTTAATTCCCAGAAGTTTTAATGAACAAACAACAGTTTACAACATCAGTGGGCCACATTAAATCAAAACTACAGCAACTGTCTTGGACTCTGCATTATCTTGTTCTGAGTCATCCTGAAACCAGAGAGATTAATTAGTTTTTGTAATAAAGTCTCAGGAATGAAACTGGTTTCAGTCAACAAACTGGTATCTTTCACCAATTCTTACCAATGCTTACTTCATTTCCCACATCACAAAATGATTTGGCAACAAAAGGAATCTGACTTTCAGCTTCTTTTGCTTGCACAGATTTTCTTGGGTAATTAACCTCTATATACACTTCCCCAGAAATAAACTCAAGTATGATAATTCTATGTTTAAAATTAAATTTAAGCATAATTCTTCTATGTGTTCTTTTTTCTCCTCAGAAACCATCAGAAGATTAATAGATGATTCAAAGTGTGCACCATAGACTATCCATTTCCTGCTTTCAAGATACTACTAAATTTCTAATTAAAACGGGATGATTTTTTTCTGCAGTCCACTGAAAATAATCAAAATTATGTCTATGTAAGTAGTCAATAGTTTTTCTTTGGCAACAAAGCATAACTTGATCAGATTTTAAGGCTGAGGAGGTTCTTTTTATTTTTTTTAGTTTCTCTTTGTGGAAATTTGGAATAACTGAGCAGTTAAAATTCATGATCTACACTTTTGTGTCATTATTATTGCATTAACATGAAATTATGGTTCTAGTTAGTCATAATTATACTCATAATTATTCAATTTATCACTATAGGTCCTCCTGGAAATTTTATTGGAAGAGTTATTAACATTAATAAATTGTTTTTCTTCATATCCATATTATTAATTCACCTCATGTGTGATATGAACCATCAGCCATAAAATTATTACAAACTCTGTTATATGTGTAGCTGATTTAATGATGGAGGGTCTGATAACCTTTAGCCAGTTTTCTGGTACAGCTGTTTGTCTTCACTGAAAAAAAACAGAGGGAGATAGGTTGGACATTCAAATATTCGGTCCCAAATACACCCAAGACACTTACCATAAGTATTTCTGATTTTCTATTACTTGTGATTAAAAAAATGCTAATTTTCATATATCAGTGTTTCTAAGAAGCAGTCCATCGGTTTCACCTGACAAATATTTCTGGTCAAGGCACAGAAATATTTATCAGAGCCGAGAACAGCCAATAGCCTTTCAGATCTAGGCACCCACTACAGAGCTCAGATCTGACTTTGCAAGTGCTTTTTTCTTATGATTTCAACTTGAATACATGAGTGTGTCCAGAGATGTTTCCAGCTGAGCTGTATTTAGAACTGATGCAGTATAGCTGCAGCAGTGTAATTGTTAAGACAATATGGAACTGGTTTGTAGCACCTAAATTAGCACTCTGCATTATTAGATCTTCTTCCACTTTTTTTCAGTTATATTCTATTACATATTGAAGTATAAATACTTACACATGTGGGTGTCTAGATATATAGCTACCCTGGCTTCTCTTCTTTCCCATCTACTGCCCTTCTGACAATCTTACCTAAAGCTGTGAGGGTCTTCATTGCCTACTAACACTAATACTCTAATATGTGGCATAAATAAAGCAAGAGATCCAACTCCTTTTTCACTTATTGAAATTTAAGTCCAGATATTGGATCATAGTTTATTTTTTTTTAAGAATGTTGATTCATTCCAAAACTTAAAATTACTTTAAAAGAGAAATCTTTCTTGAAAAGAGAAAAAGTAGTTGAAGGAAAATATTTTTTAATATATAATGCAGAGGGCAGAGAAACAGTCATTTTTAGACCGGTCCTGTGTTTCTTTTTAAAAAAATGTCAATGCTCACATTACTGTAAAAAGCAGGTTTTTTTTAATTGTTAATTTCTAGTTCTTTCCAACATAAGTGGTATTGTAATTTAAATATAATCTTTCATTCAACAAAACTGTTGGTTTACGTTATATATTGATATTGAAGTTGACGCTTTTGGGTTTGGAGTACTTTTTGCTCTTCCCTCTTTTCATTTGTTTTTACTGAAAATATTTAATTATAATTTCTGATGGTTCCACACTTAAACAAGGAATGTAACCGGTCTGAAATTCTGAAATGCAAAGGTATATAGGAGAAAGGGATGAAATTGAAAACCTAAAGTCTTTTAAGGCTTTTAAAATGTGGTCTCAGATAATAATAATATGTTCATTTTTTTGATGGATTTTCTGAGTCCTGAGGAATTTATTAACAGGTAAATTAGATATATGATACTTTTATTAATACATTTTTTGTAAAAATTTCTCACTGTATAGACTAGCATGGAGCAAGAAAACCGATATTTCCTTCCATACATTCCCACGTCACATGCTATCTGGTTTATACACCAACTAAATTTTCAGAAACCTATATTTAAGTTTAAGCTATTGCAAATTAAAGGCAACAGCCAATCATCCTGAAGACAAAAAGAAGGAATGATGGCTACTTCCTTGCTAGATCTAAATGCCATCTACGATCTACAAAATCATTGAAAAATGAATACAGAGATAATATAATATATAACCATATTAAAACTAAAATATATATATAAGTGAAAAGAAAAAAATATTGGTGATTTCAAATCCTCCATGAATGAGTTTCCAGCCTGAGTACAAAGGTTTTGTGGATCTGATGCGGTTCCTATTAATCAGCTCTGAGGCAGATACGTCTTAACCAGAGCACATATAAACAGACACATTCATATTCTGTGTGTATTGCTAGATGGAAATTTTGTGCATATGTGTAATATTCTGACTTTCTTTCTCAAATTATTGTACTATTTTCTGAATAAAAATAATCATATAAATATAATAACAATATTCACTTCAAATTATAATACCAAGCATTTGTTAAGCCCTTATTGGAACTGGCTGAGAGTTGCAACTTTGGGACAGATAAAGAAGAACAAATTAAAGATGCTTCTGTAATTGATATTGCTGACAAGGGAGTGTCACTGGAGTTTCAGATGGATTCAGAGCTGACACAGAGAAAAAGGTATTCAAATAGTCCATGGCTAAGTGCTTATTGAGAAGCAAAGTACAGATCAGGGAACAGCAGCGGAAGCTGTTGGTGGTCAGCTTCAATCTAAGGAAGACTGAAGCAATAAGAAGAAACTGAACCTTAAGAAAGAGTCCAGTCAATAGAGACACAAGTCAATAGATGTCCAAGTACAATCAAGGAGAAAGCTGGCCTTCCTTGAAGAACATGGATGGGAAATGTAAATTGAAGGTTAGTTTGGAGGACAAGAATGCTGATAGAGATGCTTCTCAGGACAGAGAACTCAAAGATAAAAATTTAGGAATCTAATGCATGAAGAGAAAACACTTAATATATAGAGTTACAGGTGAAATTAAAATTGGAAGGAAAGACTTTAAGATAGAGGCAAAGGCAGAATCCACATTCATATGGCAGAATACAGAGAAAGTCCTAGCACAACAGATAAAGTTACAACCAATACATATAAAACATGAAGAGTTTAAATAATTAAAGAAAAAAAAGGCCAGTAATTTCGTTTCTCAAAGAATAGTTTATAGTAAGCCTTGTATGGAGTCACTCTGGGTAATCAGAAAAATAGATTACATATACTTTACCTCAGGTATGGTGCTAAAGAGTCTCCAGTTATTTTAGGTCATCTCTCTGACCATTATAACCCTAATCACATGCAATCACAGCCCATAATATGGGGGGATTTTATTCCACTATAGGATTCAGGTACTTAAAAGATGTTTCCCTCCCCCATCTTATAATAATCTAAATATTTTCATGGTATTTTACTGTACATAACAGTAAGTTAGGAAAAAGGTTATAATTATCTGTAGAAATTAGTCATGAAGAGCCTCACATTGGAAAAGACCTTGAGAGCACAAAGACAGACGCATATGGAAACGGTAATACCTCTCCCGAGCTACATTTTTCCCTTCCTATTTGAAATGTCAACATACAGAAAATTGACAACCTCAGTTGTCATAGTACAGTATTTTTCAGTAAAAATATTAATTTCTTGCTGTACATGGGAATTCCCAAATTGTTTTTCTAGCACACCATATGTTACCAAGTGTGTTACAAATACACTTCAGTATCAAATGGCATTATAAGCCCCCAAAACCTTTTCAGATAACCTGGCAAGCTGTCTTTAAGGTTTGTCCAGTAGATGTTTGGCAATGACCCTCAGCTGGTGAATGATACCACATGCCTTCTTTTATTTTTAAAATATATGTTGCTGGAATGATGGAAAGAACAGAATACACTGCTAAAAAAGAACATAATTAGAGGAAAATTTCTCTTTAAGTTCATAGAGCTACTTATAAATAGATATTGTTTCAGTGTGAAGTTTTTTTTTTTCTGAACAGTTAAAAATAGAATATTATATTAGGGTAGCCTTATAATAAAAACAATCCTCCATAATCTCCATGTTGAATTGAGAATAACTATTGGCTAATAAAGATGGTAAAAAAAATAATGTGGTACATTAATATGATTTAAATATTAAAAGGCTCTCCTTTAAGGGATTAAATGACAGTCAGTTATAAGGATGTGCTGTCCTCTGACTTTGATAAAGAGTTGAAAGAGTCACTGGCACCAAAAAAAGGACTATATTAGAATAAAGAAACAGCCTTGTCCCTGAAGTAACTCTCTCACTCTCAAAGAAAAGTTACTGCCTAAAATGTTCCATCTGAATGACTTTCTTCCAAAGAAAGAGCATTCAACTCCAAGGAATTCAAACATTGTTATGAAAAGGTGAGATAAAATTTCAGGCCTGTGTCAATGATGTTTTTAATGACAAAATCCATAGAAATAGAAGCTATTTATGCTTTATGATGAAAAGAGAACAGCAAATAATGAAAGCACCTACTTTTGTCCTCATTTGCAGTCATTATTTTGTATGACTGATGTGTTAGACTGGGGCTACAAACCCTTGAGCGCAAGGCTCTCGGGAAGCTTCTTCTACAAAGAAGTGGGGACCTTAGCTCCAACAGAAGGTCTCCTTTTCTCCTGTGCTGTCCATCAAAGAAATACAAGGCTTCCTGGCTTCTTTCCAGTGACTTTTTTTGCTCTTAAAATGGCTAAGCACTGACTTTGTGCGTTATTTCTGGCTTACTTTCCTCTCCCTGATAAAACTGATCTCTAGGTGGAAGAAAGATCCTGTACCTCACAAGGTATCTACTACACATTAAGCTTGCCTTCCTGAGCCTGGGGGTGTTGTCTCCACAGAGTAAGCAAAGTGCCTAAGGCTCTGCTCTTTTGGTTTTATACCAGTATTTCTGCTTTCAGCTTCGTGGACTGTAGCTGGCAGCTTCTGCATTTCCTTCGCAATCCCATTGAGTTTAGTGTTATTTTAAAGTGTATTTACATGCATCTTCTGAAGAGTAGGATGTTTAATTTAGGATTTGTTTTCTCAATTTTTTTTCTGAATTTACCTTATTCTGCTTTTCTAATATGCTTGTGGCAGGCTCTTTGCATCCCTGTTACCAGTACAGCATCCCATCAAGGAAAAAAAATGTGCTATACTAAATGGAAAAGGATTTCTTCACTGAGAGTACAGGACACAAAGAGCTGTCTGAAATTGTCTCTGTTTCCTTAAGCTGAGTGAACACTTGAGTTTCTCAAAATGTCTGCCTGAATAGAGTCATGCTCTAGTACATTACTGCATGCACCACTTTGCAGGATTGTAAAGTGTACTCCTCAAAGTACATATGCTTTCTAAGGCAAAGCAAGATGTTTGTTTGGCATTGTACACATTAGAAAGCAAACAAAAGGCACTTTAGTTGTTTAGCCTAGCAGCAGGATTTATGCACATATATACATTTTGTAGGAAGAGAGTGAGTGATGTCGAGAGAAAACTCTTTTTTTTAGGCAGAAAGAATATTATCCAAAATTATCAAAAATTGTCTTCATTCCTCAGCAACTATTAATTTTTTCCTCATTTTCAATGGCCAAATTATGACTGGCCTAGGCAGATGGGATGGGCTAAAATGTTCCTTACTGTTGCCCTTAAGACAAACACAGGGCCCAGAGTTCCATTCAGAAGAATAATTTTTCAGTGGATTAAATTTCAGTTATTGACTTATTTTCTGGCTCTTTCAAAGTCCCACCCACTTAGATCTGCAAAATGTATATTTGAAATATTATTTTTTCTGTAAACTGTAGCTTAAGAAAGTGAAGTCTATTGCTTCTCATATGTTTGCTGTAGTCAGTCCCTTCCTGATAACTTTTCTTAAAATGAGGCTGTGGAAATGAGATGTCCTACGAGATGGATGATCTCCTTTTCCTGCTTACACTAGCAGATGTTACTCTGTAGTCTGACTTTCTTTTGTAACTCCCTGGGATCTATGTCCAACCCGGCTGCAGGACAGAGTGCCCACAGGCTTCCAATGTTTGTCCTGCAGATTTTTGACTTTTATAAAGCAGAATACCTATGTAAAATCGTGCAGTCACTGGCATAACGTAGAGTAGTTAAAAAAATATTCAGGTAGTCATTATAATTGCAGCAAATAAATATATTGGTGGCATAAGAAAATGTCAGGAAATATAAAAAACCCACTGTTGCTATCAAAGGTGTATTGCATTTTCCTACCTTCCTTCATCTGCTTTGGTTCATCTCAGAAAGAAATTGTTTAAAATCCTGGTACAATTTTACAACAATATATAAAATACTAAGAAATAAGCTGGTAACTGCAACAGCTAGCACAATGTAAAGAAACAACCTAGTTTCCAGAAACTTGTAGTTAATACAGTACTTGACAACATGAATATTAGGGTAAAGAAGAGAGCCTACTGATTATGGAAAAAAGGGCTGGCTACTCAGGAAGAGGTTAGGAATAATGTTAGGTCCTCTAGAAAGAAAATTAGAGGGACAAAGGCACAGCTCAGACGTCTGTGACTGGCTTTATTAAAACCTGAATCTTTGTGATTAAAGGTGATTTCTCTACTTGAAAAGCTGATTCTATGGCCCTGACAAAGTTAATCTTTTTTATATCCTCATTACATTGCACGTTAATAAATTTTGTTACTTATTATATATCAGGTATATCTAATAAAGACCAAGCAACGTAATTTTTTCAGTTTTCCTTTTAGTCTGAATTTAGTTTTTGGACCAATGGACAAGATCAGACTTACTATTTTTCTCTCTTAACCTTTCCCATACTTTCACATGGTTTGGAACATTGGAAGTAATACACACATGGAGAACACAATCATTAAGATCAGTCTTTCAGAAACTAGGAAAAAAAAAATAATATTGAAATATTTGGGCATGTTTTTCCTTTAAATGCTGAGATTTTTTTTTCTGTCTTTCATGTGAGATCTAAAATATTTCTTTAATAACTGTAATATCTAATCATTATAAAAATCAATGATGAATCTACACCCTTGGGATTTTTGCCAGATCCATGGTGTTTCCTCAAGCCCAGATTTTCTGTCAATACCAGATCAAACATATCTTACAGGAACAGCTGGAAGACAGTCTCTGAAGACAGATGCTTCTATTGGTGATTTAGTATACTGCCACTATGTCAGTTGTCAGATAGTAATTGTCACACCTTGCAGGATGTTTGTATGGAAAGCAAGCATGTCAGAAAATGTAATATACACACAGCTGACTAGAGCTAGTCCTTTAAACCTCAAGGCTCAGAGCCACTGGAGTCTTGCAAGAGATATGAAACGGATATTTGGGAGTAAAATTGTATAATTAAAGAGAAATGCTATGATTAGTTTTTTGGGGTTTTTTTTTGTCTATTTGTCTTCTTTTTCTGTCCATCTACATATCTTATGAGATATCTACTTTGAAAATAGAAGACAGTAACAATATCCCTTAGTGGGTTCTATTGTTTAGATTTCCTACAGAAATATATTTAAAATATAAAAAAAAGCATGTAATTTGTATTTCAGATGAGTTTTGAAAATGGCTAACAGTAACTTACCATGTTATAATGTAGAAAGGCTGTTTAGTGTACAAAATGGGTTAGTTGCAACATGAAAAGCATATTTGATTAATACACAAGTCTTACTTGGAATGATTTATTTTTGTGATCAGTATTTCTAAAAAACGTAAAAGAGGTAAACCTTAGTAAATTGATTAAAAAAATCACAAACAATTTTTTTTTTGTCGGTGCAAATATGGGTTTGATGCTTGATCTGGTTTTGAGACTGCAATAGCGAACTGATAATGGCCATAGCACGAAAGACAATAATTGTTTAAACATATTTTTTAGAATATCTGGGTCACAATATTTATGAAATTTCATAGCTTGAAGAAGAGGTTTTTATGGTACCCATTTGCTTGACTTCATACTTGCCCAGAAGGCAGAATCACATACAAATTCAAGGAAGCAGAAATATAAACATTAAAACTGAAGTTCTGGATTACACTTGTCTATTTTAAGACATGTAAGTAGATAATTAAATACCAGACTATTTTATTCATCAGAGTTAATCTCCACTTCCATTATAATCTTTGTCACAGGATGAATTAATTTTATACTATTTTCTTTTCTCATTACACTCCTTGACATGAATATAGTCATATGTCCTTTTCTGAATGAGCAATATTTTCAGAACTCAGAATAATTCTGCTTCTGATGTTCATACACAATAACTCCAGAATACTTTCAAAGAATTATGGTTGTATCGGAATCACCATGCAGCTGAGTGGACATTCTTATATGACCACAGAATACATCAGAGGGTTTTGGTTTTTTTTGGTTAGCACTGCTTCAATTCTGATGCTCAAATGAATATTACCATCTGATAACCACACGATCTTTCAGAATTTTTCATTATGTTTTAGCACCTGGTCATTGCCTGCTTCTGGCAACAGATTTATCCTCAAGATCCAATTTCATGACTTGACAAACTCAAGCAAACAGAATGGATTTATACATTTTCAGTGTTCCAACACAACAGCACTACGTGTTCACTTTGTTACCATTACTGCTTTGTTACTGCTTCATGTTTTCCAGCAGTGTAATGTCACAGTACTAGTATTGTTATTTCTTTTGGTAATAAGTAGCTGGCCAAAAGTCAAGCCATATAAATTGGATTCAGCTATGGGAGAAAATGGTGCTCAAGTCCACTGTTCTATTTTCTCTTCTTTTGTTGTTGTTATCGTTGTAATCCTATTTGTTTAAAAGTCATGTACGAAGTCCTGCTACTCCAAACGAAGCACAAATCAAAGAGGATGTAACTTTTGTCAATACTAGAGGAGAGAGGCGCCATTTTTCAATAATTTTTAGATTAAAAACTCTCTCTCAGAACTACATTTTCTGTCTAGGTATTTTCCTGTATCCTCTATCCCTCCTGCATTGCCTTTTTTAAAAAAATCAGTGTATACCAGGTGGGATCACAGAGCCACAGAAAAAACTATGTTAGAGTTGAACCTTAGTTCAACATCCTGCTCAAAATCTCGGGATATCTTCAAGGCTAGTGCAGGCTTCTGAGGGCCTTCTCCGGACAACCTCTGAAAATCCCTGAACACAGTGATTCCACACTATCTAGGCTCTCTCTTATGATGCTTAAACCCTCTTCTAGTGAAGCATCCTTCCCTATCTTGTAATTGCAGTTTCCTTTGCTGCAGTACTGTCATCATTCTTTCCTGATATTTTGTTGTGAATATCTGGCAAGGGGCTGGCCTAATCTTCACTGTAAATTCCCTTTTAGACAGTAGAAATGGGCTGCACCTCCAGATAAAACATACTCATTTCCCTTCTTTTCTTCTCTAATGTGATGTGCTTCAACTTCCAAATCACCTTGTTGGTCCTCCAATGGTTTCTTGCCAATTCACAATCTTTCTCTTCTGCTGGGAGAGCTGAAACAGGACAATATACTTCAAGGGTGGCCAAGTCAAGGGGAATAATAGCCTCTCTGAACTTACTGCTGTGTTTTTAATAGGCAGCTTGCATCACTGCAAGGACATGCTACAGACTCACACTCAATTTTCTGCCTACCAGGATCCCCAGGTTCTTTTCTGCAGATCTGCTCCCCAGTCAGTCATTCCAGATTCCTCTATCTATTTGTGTCTCATCTAGGGCATTTTGATCAGTGGCAAATGCCTGTGTTTTAGGAAGTAGCTCCTGGCACTGAGGCAATCTGATTCTACACACAAATGTAATTTTTGCCTACTGGTTTTCTCCTAAAAATAGTTCACTCCAGGTCAATAAAATCAACTTTAAAAGCTATAACCTGTTCCCAAACTAGCTGTTAAAATCTTACCATAATCTTTACTCCCCAAGGCTGTTCCGAGCTCCTCAGGAATCTTCACCTTTTTCTTCCTTTCAGTCAAAAAGTTGTGGATATTCCCACTTTCCAAAATGCATAGATCTGACTGTTTGGTGCCAGTTTCAACTCTGACTCAAATTCCTGTTTCTTGGACCAGCCCTAAAAGACAAGTGATAAAAATTTTGTTCATAAAAATACTTATTTCTCTCACTTAAAAAGTGAAGAATGGGAGTTTCACCCGCTTGTTTCAATATGTTTAACACATCACTTTGTTGATAAAGGATTCCAAGCTGCTAGCACAGAAAAAATAACCTAAATAGACTTTAATGATTTACTCAAGGCAAGAAGGAATACGTAACAAAAGGATGACAAAATCTTTATTATTGTCATCTTTTCATAGTGCCAAACCAAAACAGTGTCTCTTTCAAAGCCCTCCTTACTATACTCAGTGTTAAAGGTGAGTTTTTATCCCACCCAGTTGTTTTTTCAGCTCTTGAGATGAAGCTTCTTTTACTGTGATTTTGAAGAACTCTTACCCTTTTTTCTCTGTGAACAGATAAGAAAGACTATCTTGAAGAAAACAGCAATTCTTGTAACAACTTTTTAAAATTTTGTTTTCCATTCTTACAGTGAGTGTTCAGGGACATGTTAGATCTTGAAAGAATATTGGGAAAGATGCTATTGATGCCCCAATGAGGAGCTCTCTCTAATAGGAGGATTTTTTTTCTTGTTTTTCACTGTGAGCATTCTTAATTAACCTTCTATACTTTATCTGCATTTTTCCTCGTCTAAAGATAAATGTGTTCTAGTATTGGTTAAAGTATTTGCCAACTTCAAATGGAGAATAATTTTACAGACAAAACAGCCCTAGCATCTTTTCCAATGTAGATAGTTTATCATAGTGTTTATTATACTTTATTATTAATTTGTTTACTATTTACTTTGTTAAATACTTAAGTATACTTTATTACACTTTGTTTATTATACCTTATCATAGTGTTATAATTATACCTATTATTTTTACAGTATTTACCATATTGACTCCAAGATTTACCACTGTGACTAAACAAGCATTTACTGTAGCAGTTTCACTGATATATTCAAACTTGGTCATGTCTGAGAGAACTCTTCCTTATACAACTGCATGTAACTGTTGAGTTCCTAACTTCTTGGAAGCTCAAACCTGACAAATCCACAAGAGTACGAAACAGGAAATTACACCTGTAGTGGGCTGACCCTGGCTGGATGCCAGGTACCCCCGAAAGCTGCTCTCTCACTCCCCTCTGCAACTGGACAGAGAAGAAAGAAAAAAAACAGCTAAGGATTCATGAGTCGAGATAAGGTTTGGGAGAGGTCACTTACTGATTACCTTCACAGGCAAAACAGGGTCAAAGTGGAGATAGTACTTAAATTTATTCCTAACAGGATAAAAGCCAAAGAGTGAGAAACAGAACAGTCTTAAAAACACCTTCCCCCCACCCCTCCTTACTTTCATGTTCTCCCTCCTCCCCCCAGTGGTGCAGGGGAACGGGGAATGGGGGTTATGGTCATTTGTTGTTTCTGCCGCTGCTCAGGGAGAAGAGTCCTTCCCCTGCTCCCAAGGGGTCCTTCCCATGGGAGACAGTCCTTGATGGACCTCTCCAGCATGAGTCCATCCCTAGGGCAGCAGCTCTTCCCAAACTGCTGTCCTGTGGGTCACTCCTCCATGGGATGCAGTCCTTCACGGATGAGCTGTACCGACATGGGTCCCCCACAGAGGCCACAAGTCCTACCCAGGAAAAACCTGCTCCAGTGTGGGCTTCCCTCTCCACGGGCCACAGGTCTCCAGCAGGACCCCGCTCCATCCCGGGCCTCCCATAGGGTTGCAGCTTCTTTCATGCATCCACCTGCTCCACCATGGGCTCCTCCACAGGCTGCAGATGGGTCTCTGCACCCCAATGATCCTCCATGGGCTGCAGGGGCACAGCTGCTCCACCATGGTCTGCACCACGGGCTGCAGGGGCCACAGCTCCGGCACCTGGAGCACCTCCTGCCCCTCCTTCTTCACTGACCTTGCTGTCGACTTTGTTGCTCCCATGTTCTCACTCCGCTCTTCCCTGGCTGGAATTCTCTTTCTGCGCAACAACCTTCTGTTCTTAAATATGTTATCACAGAGGTGTTCCTATTGCTCCTAATGGGTTTGGCCTTGGCCAGCAGCAGGAAGTCCAGGCAGCCGGAGCTGGCTGGCATTGGCTCCATGGGACAGGGGAAGCTTCCAGCACCTTCTAACAGAAGGCACCCCTGTAGCACCCGCCCCACTACCAAAACCCAGCCACAGAAACCCACTACAACACCTCATAAAAATGTCTTATGGATTAAGACTAAAGGAGAATCTCAACCTGAAGTTGATAGTTTCTATCACTTTTGCACTGCTTGCTTCTGCTGGCATTAAAAAAAAAAAAGGAAAAAAATCACCCTGAAACTATACAGAGGCCAAAAAAAATTGTCATTTTTTTTTAATATATATCTTTTTGTTAGATTTTCCCTCTGTACTAAATTAAAAAAAAATCATATTTTCTGGATCTTCTGATTCAAATGCATACTTTCAATTCCACATTCTGCATTTGCTTGCAAAGTCTCAGCCTTGCATGTACTCATAATGTTTTCCTACTCTTTTACATGTATGCCTTTTCAACATCTTTTTATTCTTAATCCAGAAGATGAACACTGAGATGATGCACTCTGTAGTATGCTTTCTGATATATGTTGCATTGCATTCAAACTTTTGAAAGCAAAATTCTATTATACTGCATACGAAGTTGGACTAAGCAATGCCATAGTCATTCTCTAGTAATCTGTGGGGCTTTTAAATCAGTGGGCTATAATATCAGTTCTTAGCTACAGAAATATGAAACTCATCATAAGTCCTTAAAATAATTACTTTAATGCTCTGCAAGTGTAGACTTCTGAAGTTGTTAAGGATTTGAGGAACATTTCCTTAGCAGATAATTTTAATGAGAGGTCAGAAATATCTGAACATGGTTCAGAGAGCAGTTCCTTCGCACACCTAAATTGCTTTCCTTATTCTGATTATTTATGGAAGAAGTATTTGTTTTCCTAAACTATTCATGGCTGATAGATATTGCACAGAGCTCTCAGTAGCTGGAATGGAAACAATTCCTTTTGATCTTTCTCCTCTCCATGCAGTCAGTGCATGCAATTTAAAATAATGAAGCAACAAAGGACATCTCTGAAAGCATATGCTATGGCATCCATAGGAATGCCAATGTTTTAACTCAATTAATATTGCAAAGGATACTAGCAGGTATTTACAGTACAATCAGTAAACAGAATGAAATTTAATATAAATTTAATTAACTACAACAGGATGACATTGTAAAATATGGAAGTGACATTCTAAGAAAAAGATAGAAAATTTCTAGAAATTGGTCCCAAAATCAAATCCTCTATTTCTCTGTGCTTTTTTAAGCTAAAGATCATGTGCAAATATTGTTATTTATTTAAGAAATATAATTCATAAAATAAAATAAAATTCCAATCAGAGAACATAAAATCTATTGAATCACAGGTATTTTTATTGTTTTTAATCGCTTTTATCATACAAAAACCCGAAAACTGTAGCTTGGTAAATCAAACTATGAAAACCACAAATAAAGTACTATCTAAAACATGCTACTTTTAGACTATGTTTTTTCCATTACATTGAAGCTTATGAATGAGGTCTATAATGCTAACATAAAAATAAAAGTGTTCTCTCAACGTGTCAAAGAGAAAGTGAACTCAAAATACTCTTTCCTCCATTGTCCTATGTAGAATAATTAATTTTTCTAAAGTGACTTTGGTCATCTTTTTATGAGTGATTAGTTATTGAGTAGACGTGGAACTTTTTGTCATGAAATTTGTGACATTCATATGGGTAATACTGTTCCATTCTTCTCGGTTACCTAATATTTTTTCATATAAAAGGAGGTTTTGGGAAAGTACTAAAATCGAAGCCACAGTGGCAGAGGGAAGGAAAGCCCAAAAACTCTTCCAATGACACTCCCTTTCACTGATATGGCAACGTGTTTTTTCCTGTTTTGTGCAGTAATATTTCTGAGAAGGCTCTCAGCTTGTAGCCTAACATCTTTCTGTGCAGGCATTGATCTGAGACCAGCAGCTACTTTAGCACTTTCTGTGATGCAGCAAAGAGACAAGACAATAATTTTCCGCAACACAATGCAACACATTCATCATCAGGGGTCGTCCCAGTGATCTGCAATGTACATGCACAGCTCAGTTTGAGGCATGTCACAGATTTCTGTTACATTGTAGCTTTGCTGAGACACACGTAATTGTCTGCAGTTAAGTTAACTGCAGTTATCTTTGCTCAGTAATGTGTGCTTCTTGCCATATTCACAATGCTAATAAATAAAGGATGATCAAATGGAGTGCAGGATGGCTGCTGCTTTTGCAAATTTAATTTGATTCCCCCAGAATCACCGAATGCAAACGAAGGTAGTGAGAGAGTCAGTTCTGTTCGGTGTTGCTTCTAGCATTACCATTTGTATTTTCAAAATTTAAACCATAACTGGAAGTTACACATGAAAGAATACTTAAAAAACTTTTCTATTGTTGTTGATGAATTTTATTCTTCATCATAACAAAATATGTTTCTTCTTGATATGTGTTTGGTTGAAAATATGTGATCAGTCCTTCAAGGAGAGTAAATAAATAGAGCTGTATGAGCTTCAGTGTTGCTCCACTCATGGAACCAAACATGATCTAATCTAGTCAGATGTGAGACAGATATTGCCTACATGCTCATGAGGAAATAAGGAGTCCTACACAGTTCGGAGCAGATGATCCCCTTTCCTATCACAACCAGACATGGTAGGTGGAATGTGCAGAATCAATTAAAGTATACCTGATCGGTATATAGACATTTGTGAGTGGGAGAGATCAATGAGTGATGTTTCTGAAGGTAGGCCAAAATTAGCTTTCACAGATACATATCACCATTATAGCTTAGTAGACTGAATTAAAGCTCAGGTGAAAATTCTTTCAGTATCCCACTGCAGACACAAACTGTCCCTTTACTCTGACAAGAAAAATTATTGTCCAAGACATGCATGAAAATAAGATGTTACTGTTCAGCCTCCTGTGATCCCCTAATACTTTTTCATCCAATACTGCACAGCCTTAGTATAATGGCCAGTCTTCGCTAACGAAGATTTGGGGAAAGGTCTTTTACCTTTCCAGCCTGCGCAATGGATTTTTTAGGTGAGACGCAGCCTGCGCTGAACTGAGCCCACCCTTTAATCCTAAGGTTCATCTGCCGGGGCCAAGCGAGCTTGGACAATGGCAGTGAGGTCCTCAGGACGTAGGTTTGTTTAGAGTGACCTTCTCATAGATGGATGGCCTCACAGGGCTAACGAGCTCCATCTGCCCGGGGGACTGGGATTCGAACCTGGGTCGCAGCGGTGAGAGTCCCGCATGCTAACCACTAGGCCACCAGGGGTCCCATAGCCTTAGAAAGAAATAATAAATAAACCAGTTTCTTTAGCCATCTTAATGAACAGCAACCCTACATAAGCATTATCATGAATATTTACATTTGGGTTATTTTCATAATTTATATAATCAGCTTAAAAGAGTGAGTCTTCTGTTTCTTCAAGCATCTAGAGAGACTAATAATTATTGTACTATTAACTTCAGGCTCATCTATTTTGACCCTCTCCTACCATACTGTTATAGATGTTTCCATTATGTTAATAACAAAATATATGGTTATAATTCTCTTACTGTGACACTCAACTTAGATACAGATTAGTGTTGGGCTCCTTAAAAGCATACCTACATTTACTACAGATTCAAAATTTATCTTCCCCGTGGTGTTAAAGAACTACACATTAAATCTTTGTCTATTCTTAAAATCTGCCTCAAATAGGGAATGCGGATAGAGAGACTCTTGCAGAATTTTAAAATACATAGAATAAATGAATTATTGTTTGTTGAAGTATGACCATTATTGGAAAATAAAGTTACTGATGTATGTCACAGATGTTTGATAAAACTGGAGGTTTATTCACTGTGCCGTACCAAACTTAGGTCATCAAAGTGAAAAGCTTAATACAAGCTCAATCTCTATATACATTCTGCTCATGACTTCCTTGCAGAGACCAGCAATAAGAGTGCTAACGAATGCTAGATTCAGTTGGTATTTAGTGTTTTGGAAGGCTATTATGTCGCAGTCACCAAACACCCAGCATATGGTAACAGCTTTTAATCAGTAGTTAAGGAAACAGTGACAGTCTGGATGGGACTTTAAATCCTAAAAATGAAACAGTAAGTTTTTAACAGGTAGCTATTTGCATCTTAACATATGTTTATATTCTGCTGGATATGAGCATAATGTAAATGAATAGATAAATAACCCAGTAAATATATGATCAATTTTAAATGTAAGTAGAATCCTGTAACAATAAAAATTTCAGTATTCAGTTATGGGGCAAAAAACCAAACAAACAGGTATTTTATTTTAGTACAGTGATTTGACACCCTATGTGTAAATTTTCCTATCTGCATGACTTCACTGTGTAGCAATATTCATACATTGCATTGTAGATATTATTAAATAAAGGCTCCATCTTTTTTAAAGAGATTCTAAACATAATCATCTATTCCTTTTTAAGGATTAACTTTCCAATGACATCTTAATGTCACTAGATCTTGATAATTCAGAGTAAAAATTTTTTTCAGTGAAATCTTATTTGTATTTATTTCTGACACTAACATATTGATTATTGCTATCTCAAGACCAGGAATTTAAACACCCTCAGACAAGGATGAGAATTGTTAACAAATTAGGGCTCATTTTAAGTAAAACAAACTAGCTTTTAACAAAGTCTACTAAATTCTCATAATTTCATTCTCCTCCAAATATTTAGCTGGAATCAAGTGAGTACAACTCAATTAGAGGTAGTTGTAGAACCTGTACAACACACTCTTCAGGTTAATAAACCTTTTGTTTTTTGTTGTGAAATGAAGGACATAGTGGCTTTATCTTTCACAGACAATAAGAGAATGAAACGGTATGGAAAGCTCACTTATGTTGCTATTGAGGACAATAAAACTATCTTACAGAAATAGAAGGAATGAGAAGACAATCTTTGGAAAAAAACCCTAATTTATTTAAAAATCTAGCTCATTTGATGTTCGGAAAAAAGGTCATATACTCTATTTTTATCAATAAAGTGAATAAAATGCTATGCATGGTTTAGCACATTCTAATACGGTTGTGACAAATATAAGCATGCATCTAATGTTATCAATGCACAACACATCTCTTTATTCTTCCAGAAATCTGGAAAGTTCATTCAACAGCTATGCACTTCTTTAAATATGTTAGAGGTTTGTAGTACCATGGCTGCATTGACAGGATCATGTACTGATAGAGAAATAGCAAGTTCTTTAATATTCGGAGACCTTAAGAAGTTACGGTCATTTTGTGGAATTGATTATGTTCTTTCTGATGAAGAATTAATGTGTTGAGCCTTGGTGATTAAAAGTAGCATTCATAGCACAAGAGTAGTGCTTTAACATAGAATACTATCTGATACATGTACTAGGGATTTTTTTTAAGTCTCAGATGCAGGTCTATCATAAAAATTCATCTATTGCTCATCTTATGCATTCTATCTATCATAAACATTTTTGAGGCACAGACTTGCAGAAAACATTCAAATGCTAGAAAGGAGGCCTTGCAATTATATAGAATAATAGTCACTAATAGAATCTACTTCATTTCATAAGATTTAGATGAGAGATAATCCACCTTCCTGATGTACTATTTACTTTTAAGTACAATCTGGGTCACTGATGACAGTTCAAATCTCTGTTAACACCAGTCATCATTTTTCTATGCAGCACACATGATTTTACTAATTCTAGATAGGGCAAAATTTAAGGTCACAGACCAAAGAGCAGATTTAGCTAATCAAAAAGTTACCACAAGGATGAGTGAAGGATAGAAACACAGAATCAATTAGGTTGGAAAAGACCTCTGAGATCAAGTCCAACCTGCGACCAAACACCAGCTTGTCAACAAGATCATGGCACTAAGTGCCACGTCCAGTCTTTCCTTAAAACACCTCCAGAGACAGTGACCCACCACCTCCCTACTCAGTCCATTGCAATGTTTAGACATCCTTTCTGTGAAGAAATTCCTCCTAATGCCGTACTTTGTTTGGCACAGCTGGAGACTATAAATAAATATATATATAAAATAATATATAAATTTAATATAGATTTCAGTCTTGACCTTAAATTCTCTGTCTTCAGTAGTTTCAGTAAAGTTCTTAACATCATTGTCATATTAATTTTTGCATGTGCATTTGCATTAAAGTTGAATACAAGAAATAATTAGATTTATACATGCAGTGCCTGGTAGAGCTGATAAAAAAGCATTTATTTGGAATTCAATAATCCTAATTTAGTGTAACAACCAAGATGATGTTTGTGTTTCTATCTTTCTATTCTCTGGAGTACTTTCTGTATTTTTTTACTGTTAGGAAATAATCATTCTCTTTGCATTACAAGACGTCTATTGTAGATTTTAAGCCATAATACTTTGGTTACTAATTTCTTCTGTGAAAAACTGAAAAATATAACGCCCTTGTTAGCAAGGTAAAGCACATAGCTTTTAATCAATATTAAAATGCATGGGTTTGCATTGTTTTAAAGGTTGATTTTGGTATGTTAATACCAGTAGGCTAATGTTAATCTAAAAAATCTAGTTAATACATTGAGGTAACATTCAGGGCAAGGAAAACGATAACATGGACATGAAAATAGATCTGAAGAATCACCAAAGAAGGTACAGGAGTAAAGAAATTCAAGTCTTAGAATTTTAACTGAGACTGAAGAAAGGGAATATATAAACTGTTCCTTAAAATTTGTAATATCACTCTAGTTTTCTTACATCAGTATGAAAAGTTCAAGAAAAGCATGATCATAAACATGTATTTATTTATGTAATTTCTAATTACATTCATTGGAACAAATTCAGTGTTTATACATTCATTTATAGAGATATCTATATGAGACTTTCTACAGTTCTCCGGGAAAAAAAAAACAGATGGAAAAACTGAAACTAAAAATTAAAAAGCTGTATTTTAAACCTGATAATAATATTAATTCATATTGTATGCTTTAAGCACAACCATTTACAACCTATTATTAAGAGATCTTCTGAATTTTAATAAATCACACACATTTTCCCAGACTTTGCTATATATTTAAATCAAAGCTTGGTCTAAGTTGAAATAATACTTAATAGAAATGATACTTGAGTCTGACTACAAATAACATAAGTGCAAAATTTTAATATATTCCTACTGTCTGGAAACCAGACTGTTTACCTTGTTTGTCAGACTCTACTTAAATTCAGAAACTCCATCAACCTACATTTCACTAATGTACTTGTAATGCATGTGTAATGTTAAACATCTTTGCTTTCATTATGGAATCATAATATTATTATTAATATCAAAACTGCCTCATACCTCCAAGAAAACAAAATAAAACAAACAATCAAACAAAAAAAAACCCCATAAAAATAGTTTACATCTTTGATTATTTGTATAGTGATCAGTTTCTGGTTTCAAAATGTATCACTAGACAACCATGTTAGGTTTTACTCTCTTAGGACACAAGCAATTAAAAAAAACTTAAAGATATCTGTAAAACTCTGAAGGCCTTTTTAACTGCCCTAATAAGGTGCTCCTTATTTAAAATATATAGTGGTATTACTGACTAAGTAAAATGAGTCTTGTTCCATACTACCTTACATACCATGAAACTATGAGGAAGTCAAACTTGAATATTTAGATACTACTCTCAGATTAATCCCTGAGAGATGTTTTAGGTTCCTCTATAGAGACAGTAAAAAAAAAGTGCTATATTGTAAACAGGCCTACATATTTATGAAGTGGCACCTCAAGCATAATGTTTGCTTTGTTATGTTGCCTTCTTATAGGATAACTGAGGCTATAACATGTCTTGATCTCTAAACCTTCAACTGCATCAAAATCTGTCAGGTTCCTCTTCATTAAATTCAATATTATTTTCACTCAGATATGTTGAAACTCACTCCTTAGAAAGGCTTGGAAATCACTTTTCCCTTTGCCCATTGCATCTCTTCCTCCAGTGTTCCCTTCCAATCTGGCAACTTCAATTGGTTCTTAGGTTACAAGGCAAATATTCTCTATTCATCAGTTCAAAGACCTACATTTTGGCTCTTCAGCAAGCAAATCCCCCAATATTCTTGAAAGTTTTAGTCTTAAACCCTGTTGCAAATAGGCTGATACCAGTGAGTCCCCTCCTACCAACCACATGACTTAAAACTGCACTCTCTGCACACAACCTAACTCTCCCTCTGGGCCACCATCCTGGTCCCCACTGCAATGTCTTTTACAGAACACAGTGCGATGCACAATAAACTGTGAGGGAACAATTCTACAATTTACACAAGTAAGAATTTCTTAAAAACAACACATTTTTAAGATATAGAGAAGTATTGTTGAATAAAACCATAAGAAAATTTATTTTCAAACTGGTCACGTGTGCATGTATTTGATAGTGTCCTCAACTAGAATCCAATTTACATAGTTACAAAACAGACACAAAGAACAATTAAAAACAAAACAAAGCAAAAAACTACTAAAGAAACAAATATTAATTTGACATCTCTTGACAACTACTACCTAGAAATACACTGCAAGGTGAAAACATCAGTGTTCAAAATTATAACTTTGGAGGCAGTCATCTTCCCCTTCCAAGACACACAAGCAGGATATCATCGTTCCATCTGGCTAATCTGCCAAAAGAAGGCACTTCACTAAGGTTGATTGTCTGAAAAATATGCTATATCAGTGCTGGCTTAGTCACATTTGTCCCATTTATTTTCCTTCTTTTTTCAGGCTGGCAATGAATGATTCTAAAAACCACGGCAAAGCCAAGATTTGAGATGTCTTTCAATTCCCTCTTGAAGACAACATGACATGTTCTGTAGCCTAGTGTGGAGTCTGGCTGCTTGTCATGTTCCAATTAGTGAAGCAGATGTGAAAGGTTTATTATCATCACCTGAGCCTTCAATTTAGCTTGGAACACTCATAACTATGCAGAAGTTTACTAGTTCAATTAGTTTTCACTATGAGCATATTAATTTCTGTTATAAGTTATTTCATTTTAACTTTAAAAATATTGTTCTGTTCCTACTTTTACTGCTTCTGGATTATTTTTTCTTCTTGGTAAGTTAATGGCAGTTTTGTCATAATCATCAGCGGGAATAGAAGTAGTTCCTATAATGTGCTAATTATTTTAAGCCAAATCTTAACATGTAATAGACAGTACTCTACTGCTATATTATTACTTAATTAATTTGCCATAAGATATACTTATAAAAATGTATTCAATCCACTTCATTACATGTCAGTTTCAAATAACTTTCTGTCTCCTTATCAGAGTTCTTTCCCATAATAAATGCAAAGCCTTATACATACCTAGGAGATTGTTAACTTTTTAAAAGGTTTTTAATGCACTGCTCTCATGATTTCAGGGGTTACTACAGTACAGGATAAGTCTTTAACTGAGGCTCTAGTACATGGGGAGCTATGACCTCCAGCCTCTTCAGAGCTTTACTGAGACCCACTTCAGTGAAAACTTCCTCAGCTGTTTCCCTCTTGCAATGCAAGTGGGAAACACTTCCACTGCAGCAGAGAGATCATCACCACCACACACTAGCACAAGCAGTATAGACAGGAAGCAGAAGTACATGGCCCCTGTACAATAACCACAGTGACTGTAAAGTCTCCCGTTAGGTAAGTAGCAGTACAGCAGCCACTGCAACACAGTACCATCCCTATTCATAGTCTAATTTCCAGGGACTGCTTTGAAATATAAAAAACCTCTGGGAAATAGATTATTAGACCTTATATTGCAGGCAACTGGAGGTCAGTAACAAGATTCAAAGAGACATGTCTAATCATCAATGCAATGTTAGTTGCCACACTGATGAAAGGGCTGTAGAAGGTCAAGACAGGAGGAGAAGAGCTGCATTAGTTTTGTCACAGTCTAACAAAACAGTTGACAGAAAGAAATAACCAGAAAGCTTTGCACAGAAAAGAAAACAAATTTTTTTCCTTCACCTAATACAGAGAAGGTATCTTCCTCTCTCTACTGTCTGTGGAGAGAAGCTATGGAACTAATTTAGATAGGATGTCTTGCATTTTAGGCAGATCCTGTGAAAGGAATCCTAATGAGTGTTGAAGAAATTCAGTGTTAAAGGGAAAAAGGAAGAAAAAAGTGGACAGAGAATGCTGTGATTCCTCACAATAATACCTGCCGACATTAAAAAAAAAATGAGCAAGAAGAAATAAGAAGGAAAAGTAAAGGATGAAGTAATACATAATGAGACTTTTAAAGAGTAATCACTCAGACTATGTAGACTTTCTTACAAATTTATGACTCTTAATAACAATAATCTATTGTTCCAAACAAGGTAACATGCAATAGCACAACAAACACACTATACCTATATCAGTGGCTAAGATCAAAGGTCTATATAATCTTAACATTTATTTTCCCAGCAGTATGCATTAACGATTCCATACAATAACATACAAAAAAAGCATACTTTTTCCAAATACTGTCCATTAATTTGCAAATTCCTGAATTAAAGTGATTTCTAAGAATTTAGGAAATTTCAATAAATTTATTTACTAGACTTGTTCTGTCTTTCCTTAAACCTAAATATGCTTTCAGTATTCTTAGCATTGTGAGAGATGGTGTTCCATAGCTTATATTTTTTGAGTAACTATCTCACAGACTCATAGAACAATGTTGGAAATTTAGTTCAACCTCCTGCTCTAAGCAGGGAAAAGTTGAAGATATGGTCTCCTTTTGTGTTACTTGTTAGTTTCATCTGATGTCCTATAGTTCTGAGGCAGGGAAAAAGTGGTCCATATTTACCATCTTTTGATTAATCAAAAAAATATCTATCATGTCTTCTAGATTTTTTTTTTTTTGGTTTTCAGACTGAAGAATTTGAAACCTACTTAAAACATCCAACAGTTCATTATTCCTGCTTTTGAATATCTTTCTTGCAACTCTCTGAAACTTTTATAATAGTTTTCTTCTAACATTTTTTCCTCTTTTTTTGAGACTTGTTTTATACTTTTTTATTTTGATAAAAGTACATAATATCTAAAAATGTCAATCAAATTGGAATGATCAGAAGTTTTCTAGCTCCACTTCTTGTTAGAAAAATCATTCTGTAAATAGTCTCTGAGTCACTGAAAGAAATAGATAAAGACTTCTAATAGCAACTGCCAGTAGTACTTTAAGCCTCACAATATTACAACATCAGACCAAAAACCAGTGTGTTTGTAAAATCAGACAGTTTTTATTTCAGATCTACTTTCTCATGTACTCCTTCAAAATTGTAACAAACTATTTTCATCACTAGAGTATATGTGAACAGTGCTGAGCAATTTAGAAATAACTGAGGCAGCTTTGTCAGCTGGTTTGGTGATTTTGGTAATCCTGCTGCTCTGCTCCCTAAGTCTTGTGCTCTGCTTTTTTTTTTAGTACTATGATGAATAGATTAGAATCATGGTGTGAAGATATAAAATGTGAAGCTGTAAAGAAACATTTCCTCTTTGTTCCTTTTCCCAGATAAGTTTTTAATAGTGTATTATGCTGTCACTCTCACCAAAATAGTAAATCTTCATTAAGTGATCAATCTGAAACTAATGAATCATGTGGAAGAATAATTTTTAAGTGGGCATTTATGAAATTGAGATATTAAGTTACTAGATTATACTTACAACAAATGTCACTGAATGGAATAGAAGTAATGCTTTGCATTAATTTTTCAATTTATTACATTTTCAAATAAAAATATGAAGTTAACAAATCGTGTTACTTTTCCTTTGAAAAAAATTGCTAAATTGTATTCCAACTCAGTACAGTGTCACTGTGAGAAAAATCTCATTTTATTAAATTTAGAAAATCGGCATAAGTTTGCAAAACAAAAGGAATAAAACAAAAAGGAAAAATTAATTACAACACGTGTTGGGTGTCCTAGGCGCACAGGATTCCCAGGAACACCCCCTCCAATTCAAAAGTCCCACTTTTTAAGGTTCAACCCCGTTTACGTCATAGAAGAGGCGTTCCCCTCTCCCTGGTTGGCTGTGTCATGCTGGGAGGTGGAGTGTCCAGCAGCATGGCAGCTTCCAGGACCAGCCATGTGGTATAAGGGGTTTCCTTACCAATATTCATTTTACAGTTCCCTATTCCTGTTCGCATGTTTCCCTGACACTGGTTCCAGGCTGAATCTGGCGTCTTACAACTCCGCGATACGCCTTATAGGTTAGTAAAGAAAAACTCCTACGTTAGTGATTTGTTTAATTCATTTACTTGTAATAAAACCGATTCTTTATTTCTCACATCACCAATTTGTTAATTTACCATTACATATATCACTAGGGCCTCTACTGAATATGACAGGTGCATTTCCCTATTCTAGTTGAATATTTCCTCCACACCCCATGAAACTGCTAAAGCAATTGCTGATCAGCAAGCAAATATTCAGTAAGTAAATGCTCTAAGGTAGTGCCTAATTGAGAATGAGTGAACAACATCAGCTGAAACTGACTTTGAGGAAGGCATGTTCGTAGTGGCTTGATCAGCCATGCTTGTTAATTCTAATCCTGACTAGATCATTTATTTCTGGAACTGTTAGTAGCAGCAGACAGTAATTATAACACAGTGAAGAGAGTACAAGAGGTCAGTTTCTCATTAAAAAAGGAAAATTAAACACATCAGATCTAAAACAGTTTTTCACCTTTTATTTAGCATTATTTTGGAGAAATTACTTCTAACTAGAAATTAATAAATTATGTGGAAAAGGAATTATTTTTATCCTGTATAGACAAAGAATATCATCATATATTCATTCCCAATACCAGATGAACACACATTTAAAGTCTTTTAGACTACACTGTGAAAAAACATGCTGTAATATTAGGTCCATTTAGGAAAGAAAAGGCCCCTTTCATCACAGTTGCTTCTAGACTACAGAGTAGGTTTCACATCACAAAAGCATTAAAGTAAAAATATGTTTTAATTAGTTGAATTTGTCTAATAAAAATATTGATCAACTTGTCTATTATGAGTCCAAATAGTGCAAAATGAATGAGAAAACTGCTTTAATACAGTTTAAGTTTACATAGATTTTTAAAAAAATTGTCACAATTCATAACTCAAGTAAATTTAATAAAACCTGAAATGAATCAAATAAAAACCTCTGAAAGCCATAAGACTAGTTTCATGTAAAGATTAGGTTATAAATTAATTCTGGGTCAGATAGTAGACCCAGAGTGAAACTGTTCTTATAAATCCAAGAATCATAGTCTTCTATTTTTTGGGAACTATCATAGGATCTGAGTATCTTCTCTATCAAAGATAAAGTTTGACATGTAAATCTATAGTAATCACCTTTAATTCCCTTTACATTTCCTGCAGAAAAACAGAACTGCCCTATCTGAGCTGTCTTATATAGACAGAATCACAGAACTGTGAAATGATTTGTGTTGGAAGCTATCTCTAAGGATCATCAAATCCACGTGCCTACCACACACACACGACCACCACCACACCCCCTTCTCTGACCTCTAATGTTGAACTAGATGGCCATAGCCATGGACTGCTCCCATTTGAATAGCCTGCTCAAAGCAGGTGATGATGATGGTGAGTCTACAATTTCCTTGGACAACCAGTTCTGGTGCCTGACCACTCACTTTGTCAAGAATTTCTCCTCTTTCAGTTTAAAACTGTTGCCCTTTGTCCTGTCACTATCAGCCCTAGTAAAACATCCTTCTGTATTTTTCTTACAAGCCCTACTTAGCATTTAGGCTATAATAAGGTCTTCTCCTGAGCCTTCTCTTCTTCAGTCTAAACAACCCCAACTGCCTCAGACTTTCTTTGTAAGTTTAAAACATTCTCCAGACATGAAACAAACTAAAGCTGATGAAACTCGTCTTAATTTCTAGAGGAAAACCAGAAAAAGAGGTAAACTGGTTTGAGTCTTGTTATGCACAATGACAGACTTGTGCACACTCAAAAGGATCCACTCATATAAATGTAACACAAAAACTATCAATTACGATTACTGATATTTGGCATCTATGAAAAATTTTGCTATATGAATTACCCTGAATCTATAAAATACAAAGTAATATAATTTTTTAAAATAGAATTTTGGTAGGTATTTATATAAGCACAGCTTATTCAATGAACTTCTAGAAATACAAAAAAAACCCCCTCCATCAGAATTAAAAATCTGGTATAAAAATTTTTAATCAAGTATGATTCCACAAGAAGTATGAATGTGAAAATTAAATTTAATATAAGTGGTTAAAATGTCCTACTGTGAAACTGTGTTAAGGAAACTTCCCACTCTGACTGTACACGAGACTCTCTCAGTCACAATCCAAACGCCAGAGACTTTAACTGCTGGGACCGGAGCCCCTTCACAGCAGCGTCTCACACTCAGCCAGACCAGGTTTCCTTTTTGATTCGACCTCAGCACAGTCTCAGATGTCTCATTCCATAAAACTATTTATTCACTGTGCAGCGACACAGAAACAGTTGGAGCTGGTGCCTCCGAGGAGGGACCCCCAACAAAGGAAGGATTTTTATACCCTCGCAGTCCAAGCACAAGAAAGTCTTGGTCTTCCTCCTGTCTCCCAGTGTCCATTCACTTGGCTGGCACCACCGCTCTTCCTGCCTTTTATTATGCAAAGTTTTGGCAGTTCACGGCCTCTTGTCTTGGGCTTCTACCCAGAGCTCAATCTGCCTCTCAATCTGCATCTCGAACTGCAGCTTGCACACCCAGCTACCTGCACCAGGTTTGTTCCTCTACAGTCCTCCCTTTGGTTTAATTGAGCATGCCTGCTATTATACCAAAAAGAAAAAAGAAATTTTCAAGGCATAATGTACAACGTCATGTACACTGGCCTAATGTACAATGTTATTACAAGTAATAAACTTAATGATTTAGTTTGTCACAGGGAAAAGGGAAAAGTACCTTTCAAGGTGTTCAACAACTTGCCTTATGACATTATTGCAAGTGATGAACATTGCAGGATTAAGGGTAACAAGATTATCACAATGTAGAAATTATTATCAAAATATAAGGCCTAAAGATTCTCAAAAGTTAGTCATTGACCAACTGGTTGATCATTCACTACTTGTTTGATGTGAGAATGGTGTATCCAGTGATCCTTACCCAAAACTTCAACAGCAAAGTAACAACACAATAAGATAATATATTGTTCCTCCCATTTAGGTCCTAATTTGAATTTCCATGATAATATCTTGACTAACACTTCACCCCAGACTGTGTATCATGTTCTTGTATTTCAGGTGGGCTTGGCTGATACTATTGTGCATACTTTCTCCACCCTTCAAACCCTTTCTGCATGTTCATAACATACTGGGTCAGGCATTCCTCTCCTAACTGCCAGAGAGTGTCATGAATGGTCAGACTGGGAAGTTTCCTTAGCAACTGTTTGGTAAATATTTTAATTATATTGTCAAATTAAGCCAAATCTGGAAAATTTGCTCAATGAAAACCACTCATTAAATGTGATACTGAAAGTGATCCTCAACAATACTGTTATTGAAAACTTGTGTTTGGAAGGGAAATAAATACTTGGTCTGTCTGTTAGAAATAGAGAAATAATGATGCCCACTTGTTATATTTATAAAAGCATAATGACATACGGGCAGAAGTGCTCTATATTTTGTAAGTTAGAAGTTAACTGTTTTCTACTAATTAAAATGCAGACAATATCTCCCCCAGTTACAAGACCATGAATAACTGTGACACTTACCCAATAGCACCTTGCCAGTTTACCATTTAATTTCAGCTGTGAATACCATTTTTTGAATTGATTGCTTTTCTTCTACTGCAACTAAATGCATAATGACTGGGTTTTTTATAGCTATTTACTACTTTAACTTTCAGTATTCAGTGTTTTGTCATTTGAAGTTCAGTGGCACATAATAAACAAAGCAGCTACAAATATGATGAAATATTTTCCCCAAGTGTCTTTCTACACTGATATATAGCTATTTTAATTTATGAAATTATAATAATAATGAGTTCGATATTTGAGTTTGTCTCCATTTTCTGTCTTTTTTTTATTATTTTTTCACTAGGTCATCTGTTTTGTTGTGTGTGAGCTGAGTGAGTGGTCACACTCACTGCAGAGAAATTTACTGGAAAAAAGTATGATAAAATCATGTTTGCTCTACACTTCAAATACCAAATGGTTAAATGAGAGAGTGAAATAAATTATGTCTATTCCTACGCAGTGCCCAAGGGCAACAAACATTATTTTTAAATATATTTGGCTTTAGTTCTTATCTCATTTTAGTCAAATATTAGAAAATCTCCTAAGTAAAGAATTCTTAGAATGCTTTCACATCACCATAAGTTATTTTTAATTATACTTCAATAAGAGTGGAAAGAAATCCAACTTATAATTCATATCATAAACCACTTTTTCTCCCTTTTACCAACATAGGGTGACTTTATTTAAACACTTAATAAGTGCATATATGCCAGGACTTTGAGGAACAATGCAGATCTATTGAAAGGCTGTTGTTCGTACTGCACACAATACATCTCATAGCTTAATCTTTCTTTAGCTGTTACCTTTCTATGACATATTTTTGTTGAAATTCCACAGAGGACAATGTAGTTCTGAAAGAAGCAATGCAATTCAACTTAGAAGGTGGCACCTAAAATGTTGAAACATGATGTGACTAGTCACACCAGAAGCATTAAGTGTCAGTCAAAAACTTACTGATAGGGAACTGGCAGAAATTAATTTGTAGCAAAGAAACCATTGGAGATCTCTGCTCTTGTAGGCACCTCAGATATGTAAAAGGGCACTACACCTATGCTTAGGCAAATAAAACTCTAGATGACTCTTTAAGGTGACCCAATAGCTCTGTCTCTGAGTTTCGCTGACTGTATTGATGCCTTTTTTCAACACCTCCACGGTAAGAATGAAGACACCTTGTGCTCAGGCATCTCATGCACCTGCACAGATATCTTAATGCAGCCCTACTCACACACAAATTGGATGCAGTCTGACTCCCAAGTACGTTAACTTCGGCTAGTGTTGATGCCCAAACAAGGATTATTGGCAGGAAAAGAATCTTCCCTCTGTGCCCCTTCTCCACCCCCTTTCAAATCAGATGTTTGCTGCAGCTAAGGCAGGATTGTACAATAGATACTGATAATCAGAATTAATTTCAGTGTTTTAACTCTGCTTTATCATTTTCTATTTGTTTTTCCTCTTATGGGATCTGGGTCTCCAAAGAGCTTATTTGTCAGGTACAAATTAAAAAGTCCTAGGATGGGGATTCAATGATAGTGAGAGAGTGTCAGAACTCTTCTTAGGATTTGGTGAATCCCAAGCACAGTGAAAAATGACAAGAGTAGTGAAAAAAATTTACAGTATAATTACACAAAAAAATACAATTTTAATACATTTTTGTTAGTTAAAACCAAAAGAAAATCAAACAATTAAAAAGCTTTTTACAGGCTGCTTAGGTGGCTCCTACCGTGAGAAGAACAGTGAAAAATAAAGTAGTTGTTGAGTTTTCCTCTATTAAACACTGTATTCCAAAATTGGATATAGCCAAAGGTATTTGAAGATTACCAGATGTAGAGGATTGACCCTGGCTGAATGCCAGGCACCCCCAAAAGCCACTCTATCGCTCCTGTCTGCAGTTGGATAGGGAACAAAAATACAGCAAAAGGTTCATGGGTTGAGATGAGGCCCAGGAGACCACTCATCAAATACCATCATGAGCAAAACAGACTGAACTTGGGTATACTAATTGAACTTATTATTAACAAAATCAGAGCAGGATAATAAGTAATAAAAAACAACTTAAAAAAAAATACCTTTCCCCACCCCCCTTCTCAGGCTCTGCCCCCTCCCCCACAGTAGTGCAGGAAAACATGAGATGGGGGTTATGCTGAGTTCATCATAGGTTGTTCCTGCTGCTGCTCAGGGAAAGGAGTCCTCCTCCTGCCCCAGCATCTCCCATGGGAGACAGTCCTTGATGAACTACAGGGTGAGTCCATCCACCAGCAACAGTTTTACATGAACTGCTCCAAAGTTGGTCCATATTCCATGGAGTGCAGTCCTTTAGGCACAGGCTGCACCAACATGGATCTCCACAGGGTCAGAAGTCCTATCAGGAAACCTGCTCCAGTGTGGGCTCCTCTCTCCATGAGTCCGCAGGTCCCTTCCAGGACCCTGCTCCAGCACAGGCTTTCCAGGGGTTCAGAGCCTTCTTTCAGGCAACCACGTGCTCTGACGTGGATCTCCATTCCCAGCTGCGGATGGATCTCTGCATTCCTCTTGACCTCTTGTGCAGGGGCACATCTGCTCCACCACAGTCTGCACTACGGGCTGCAGGGGAACCTCAGCTCCCGTGTCTGGAGCACCTCCTCCCCCTCCTTCTCCATGGACCTCAGTGTCTGCAGAGTTGTTCCTCTTACGTGTTCTCACTCCTCTCTTCTCTGGTTGCAATTACATCTCTGCAATAATTTTTTTCTTTCTTAAATGTTATCACAGAAGTGTTACCAGCATTCCTGATTGGCTCGGCCTTGGCCACCAGTGGATCTGTCCTGGAGCTGGCTGGCACTGGCTTTACTGGACGTGGGAGAAGCTTCCAGAAGCTTCTTAAGAAGCCTCCCCTGTAGCCCCCCAGCTACCAAAACCTGGCCATGCAAACCCAATACATCAGAGCACTATAGCTGTTCCATCAATCATCTTTTCATCTTGTAAAAATATAATTAATTCCCTAGAAGAGAATTACATCTAAACACAAGTATTCAGAACAAAGGAAAAAGTAATATAAAATGTTCAAAAGCTGATTTAAAGTGGTTAATCATGATTGTTCCTAATTTCCACTGGAATCAGCAGAACTCACCAGTCAGATCATATCCATAGAATTTCAATCATAACGTAAGAGTTAAAAGGATCAAAAAATACTTCTTTTCACAACAATGACCCTGCATAACAAAAATAAATTAATTCAAAGCAATACTCAAGAGATATGCATATTACCGTAGCCAACAACACACCATCTCATTTTCCTATTCCCCAGTTCTTCAGGAGTAGTAAAATGCATATCAGTATGGAGATTTTTTGCAATGGGGCACACACTTTTTGCTAATGAAGCAAGTCTGTCAGAGCAACAGAGATGGGAAAAAGAGTAATTGGATCTTACTTGAAAACCTTCAGCTTAGGTTGCGGTCTAGGACTGACAGGTTCTGTCAATATTTACAGAGAGACTTATTGCTATGACATATATGCTTAGAATGACACATACTTTTGTGCTATAATAAAATAAAATGAACAGTGTTATTGTCTTACTTTGAACTTTTGTGTCTTTAAAGTACAGGAATATTATTTTTTAATTGCATGAAATTTACAATTAACTGCAGGTTTTGGTCTCTGGTTTTAGAACAAATCATTATAAAAACTATAAAAGCTGGTTATTATTTGCATAAGTGAAAACCAGATAGTGAAGCTAACTAAGAAAGACATTTCTGCTATTTAGAGAATGCATTTTGCTTAATTTTATATTATATGACCATAATTTAAAAATCAATTAATAACAAAGACCATTTCAAATACACATTTTTATTACCTAGGTTCTGCTAAATATCAACATTTAACTTCATTCACAAACACATGGTCAGAAATAACTCACAACAAAAATATATAATGACAAAAGAAACTAGATTAAGAGGAAGTTAATTTCTTTAACACATAGTATGACTCATGAGAGCATTTTGTTTCAACATTTTTGATCTCAATAATTTATTAATGTTTTCATTTCAGAAAGGCTGAAAACAAACTTTTTTAGAGAAGAAATGTCTGACATGTACCTGTATAAATATATCTTTTATTTTAAGATGCAGTTACATAGCTCCAGAGGAGATTTTAGGCACTGAGTTCTCCAAAGTACCTAATTGGAGTCACGATTTTATTACTTACATACAGGAGAGAATTTGAGACAAACTTCTCTTTTCTGGGTCCTCCTGATTGGTCTGTTTGTCGTAAGTGGCTGTTGGGAATTCCACACCTGAAGCTTTGAGTGACTGAATGCCTACAGGATGCTTTGTCCCGATCTTAAACATCTTTAAGGCATTTAGGTAAGCTATGACCACTTAGATTTTGAAATCATTACTGAAAAAAAAGAATTAGATGGTATCTGCTATATATTTTTATAGTAAATTTTATTAACAACACTGCCATTTTGTCTTTTTTTCCCCTAGATCTGCTCCAAGAAAAAAAAACAACAGCTTTTGCATAGTTTTGTTTTTAACTTTCAGTTATTTACATATTTTATACTCTTGCTCTCAAGTCTAAGGAAATATATTACACTGTACGTAAAACTGACTAGAGTCTGATCTCTGTTATATCTGAATATTAAATGACATGAGATTACTTTACAATGCAAGCAGCAGTACAAGCACAAGATGTAAAAATGATAGAGAACTAGAGTTTACGGGAACACACAACTAAGAGGAATAGAAGTAAACAAAAATTAATCAGATATGTTTGTGAGGAAGCACAGAATAAATCTATGTGGGTTACTGTTCTCTATCAGGCGTGTATAATTGTATTGTTTCAAAACTTGTTTGCTGGCTCAGTTCGCAAATATGTTCAGGTTTTGGAAGCTTGCTGTTTTGCATCTGTGAGCAATCTCTGTAAACTTATACGTTACAGTCATTTAGAGTGTTGCTTAAAAATATGCTCTAAATCCAGCTCCACATAGGGTACATCTACGGTTTGTTATACACAGCGTAAGGTTGATAGTACCTAAATGTCCATTGATTATATTTTCCTTTAAGGGAGGGAGAGGACGGGAGGGCACGGGAGGGGAGGAGAGGGAGAGGATCCTTAAAAAACATTACTATTAGACCTAAAATGTAGTAATCCAAAAGATTCTTCTTCTTCCTATATATGTGTACTATGGTAAACATGGTAACACTGTTTCTTCTGCTCTACAGAGGATGAGAACTACTCCTTGTTTGTGAAGTTTTTTTTTTTTTAACTCCTCTCTAAGAGAAGTGAAGTGAACAGGTTGCCTTATAGGAAGACATAGTAGTTGTCTCAACAAATCTTGAGAGAGTAATTGCTGTATAACACTTACTGCCCAGTTTACCACTGGCTACTGTTTTGAAGAGAAAATGCTGAGTACAGAACACATTGTAAATTCATGTCTTATCTCTTTCAGCTATTTTTGCTGATCATGGACAGTCAACTAAACATCTATAAACCCTGTTCAGTAACAGACCTGGAAAGAGTGGATCTGAAGAATGAAAAATATGCTGGCAATATGACAGATCTTCCTCCTGGTCAGCCCATCAAAAATGTTGCTGAGTGTATCTGAAGAATGTAGATGATGAATCAGTGAGTCAGGCTAACAAGGACATAAAGAAATTGACAGTTCTGTCAACCAGCTCTTGGTAGAAAGCAATTAGGTTATGATGAATAAGAGAAATAAATCATCCAGAAACTGTGGACATTTAATTAGAGGAAACCTCTCCTAAAGACACAGAATTGATGCAAACATTCAAAGAGGAAATACAGATTGCTACGTTTCCACTACAAAAGTAAAATGAAGAAGCAGAAGAAAAGAGCACTCATAACTGTGAAATACTCATAATTAATTTCCCTCATTCACCCTTTCTTCTGCCCTCCCTCATTCCTTCCCTCTCTTTCCCTCCCTCCATCCCCATCTTAATTTGCATTTTGTTGCAGAATAGCTCTCATGCCCACTCTCTCAGAGAGGAAGTGGAGAGAAATACTTGTTAAGAGCAAGAGTTCAGGAATCTCCAGGCCTCTACCTGGGGAGACAAAGAGAAACAGAATAGTGAAAGTATGGTGGGAGGTCAGTGTTGGCTCAAAGAGACGGAGAGTACTTGGAATTGCAGGATGTGTCATTCCTGTCGCCTCTTAGAAAGCATGATGAGTAGGACATAACAAATTCAGCATTCCCACAAAACATGAGGCAGCTACCTGTCTCTCTCTCTCCAAAACAGCATGAATAGCTACAGTAGACTATACTGGTCAGAGCTAAAGACAGGTGGATTTTTTTTTTTTTTTTGCTTTTTAGCTAAAAATGAAAGTCTGTAGTTCTGTATTTTCAGCATTAAAATCAAAATAGACCAAAACTGGTATAAACACTGATCATTTTCTACTATGCAAACCCACCTTCTTTTTAACTTCTTTTCATTACAAAGAAAGATTTACTTGTTAGCAGAATCATAAAATATAAGGGAATCATCTCTCTGACTGTCAAGAAAGTGTTGCAACAGGGACACCAAATTTCAAATGTCCTATTCTTTATTAAATAAGTTTATAGTGCTTTTTCTTTTGACTTCTTCAAAATCTTGTATGGGTTATGTCAGCGTATCTAAAGTGTGATAGCTTGTTAATAGAGAATCCTAAAATAATTTCTCTTTTGAGAGATTTATTTCCCTCTATTCTATCAGTTATTTTCAGATTACATTATGTTTCTTTAATGTTTGGCTTTGAATGCACACAGGGCATTGTAGTAACTTATCAGCTCTTTAAAAAGCTTGGCTTCTTAATATTGCCCATTAAAAAGAGTAATTTATCTGTTTTTTGTCGTATTAAGATGTGTTTAGCTGAATATTTCATTTTGTTTTGTTTTATTTCTAAATCCCCTTCATCTATCATCCACCTATCAGTTAAAAGCACTAATAAAATCCTGATATCATAGACAGAAAAAAAATCTTTTGTTGTATCATACAAAGATAAACAAAAGTAAGACAAAGTAGATGCAGACACTTGGTCTTTAGAAAAAAAAATAGTTACAACTAAATGAATTAAAAAAAAAAGATACAAAAGAAAACCCCAGACAAAACTATTCCAGACAAAAAGAGTCTGACCTCAGTACTGTGACTTTGCAAAGTCATGGCAAAACTTGTGGACTTTGGCTAGAAATGGCAAGACTGGGTGACTGTGAGATGCTTTGATATTTACTCAATTTCTATGTTTTGGGTTTGGGGTTTTTGTTTGCTTTGCTTTGTTTTGTATAATTTCCTGTAATTGAAAGCCCTTGAAATCTTTGGAAAATATGTATAAAATAACCCCACCTAAACCTTCATATCTGAAAGAGTAAATAATCTCTGCATTTTCTTTAACTTTTCAACCAAGCAGAGATTAAAAGAGCTGATAAGGGCAGGACAACTAAGTTTGGTTTCCCATTTGTTTCTCATTTTTTAGTTTGTGACCCTGGACAGGTCCCTCTCTTTTATGTTCTCTGCATTTCTTGCCTGTAGTTTTAAGGTGATTTACCTGCCTTACTAAACATTCTTTCTCCCTTACTAACCACAGTATGATCTAGAAATCAGAATCTTAAATTCTCCATTTAAAACTGTATCCTCACATGATTTTCCTTTCAGTAACTTTTGTGTGTCTATGAGTGTGTGTGTGAATTCTGTGATAGGATCTTCTACTTTCTCCAGTTCCTGTCTTCCGAGTGGAACTGTGCTGAGGAATAAGAATTAGGTACCACTGACATCTGTATCAATTGATAAAGACTGCAATTATGCACAAATATATACCTCCCTATCCACACCTGCCATTACTGTCTGTCTCCTCTTGGCAGTAAATTGGGCTCCTCTCTGGATAAAAATCCTTTTACTATCCATAACTGTGGTGGTAGTGATTTCTCGTTTTACTTTTATGCAAACCTCCATCTGCGGAAATAGAGTAAGAAAGTACTGTACTGAAGAAACATTTACCAACTAAACCTCAAACAGTATTTGGTTACTTATATTTAATCCAATGCTAATTAACTCAGTTTATGTAAATTAATCATTATCATACTGTATGAAATTTGTACAGGACGCTGGTGCTGACTAGATTTCAACTGGAAACCAAAAAAACTCTGTGTCTCTAACAATGAAGTTCAGTTTTATAATTTCTTTTAAATATATTTTTTCTTATCTAATATATGTAAAGCACCATAGGATGATTAGATTAATGTTTACTATCAGACAGCTTCCAACAAGTGGAAATGGGAGGCAGGGGTGAGGGGTGGGATGAAGGAAATATACACATATAAAGTGAGTTTGAAGGACCTGAACTTGGAGAGATTAATATTTCACAGACATTTCATGCTGTCATTATTTTACTTATGCTGTAGAATTCCCGAAGATTTTATTTTTATTTTAGTTTGAAGTGTTAACTCAATGATTTCTAGACAGCTAACTTGAATATAGCTTAAGCGAGGCATGATGTATGTATGTATGTTAAAGTCAGAAAAAATAGATTTCAAGGGCATTAAACACCTGTATTTCTCATCAACACATGAGTAGGTTGTATTCAATACTGTAGCTTTTGTTCAGGGAAGATAGCAGTAGCAGAAGCAACTGTCAGAATTTGATAATGATTCAAATTGTGATATCATGAAATTAAAAGAGTCCAGCAAAACCAAAGGAAATCAAAGACTGACCAAAATCATGTTCCTACTGGAGCTGCAAAGATTGAATCAGCTTAATAACCCTGCCATACTGTAACTTATAAATTACAGAAATATTTTGGATTTCTCATAAGCTATTAGTATTCTTCCCTTTCTAAAATGAGCATAGCTGATACATATATCAATAGTTACACCTCTTGGGAATGCACATCTACTTTTCCCACTGGATGCCACTGTTTGATCAAATTGAGGCAAACAAAATCCTGTAATAATCTTGAAAATTTATATCTGAAAGAAACCATTAATTCAAATTAAAACACAGGTTCTTTAGGAAACATTTGAAGCATGTTTTATTAAAATGCCTGGAGCACAATTACTGTGGTTTTAGTATGGATTACACAAAATTAAAGATTGCATGAGGAAATAAAAAAAAACTTATAGGGCACGATAGAATAGTAGAACACATTAGTGATATGTAAAAGCAGAACTTATTTGCTGAGTAACAGATAAATGTTTCAACACCTTACTCATTTTGAGTATGAGTTTGTAGTTTAAAATTCACTGATAAGGGTCTTGCCACTAATATTAAAATATTTCACAGCTGGAATATCAAGTACTTTTTTTCTTCTTCTTTATGATAGAAATAGCTCAGTATGAACAGTTTCAGTTATTTCTGAAAGCCAATGGTCTTATTTTATTGTCACTGGAATCAATGGCACTTTCACCGCTCGCTTTCAGAGGACATGATCAGACCAACATGAGTATTATGAACATATTGACTTAATCTAAGTCCTTGAGGAAACATTTTTCAAGGGACAATAAGAGTATTTAAACAATGGTAGATGTTACAGTACAAAATAAGAAACAGCTTCTAAAATATGTACATTCACAAAACGCAATACTATTAGACAAAAATACTGTAGGAATATACCTGTAATAGCAGAACATATGAAGAGGTTGCGAAAAAAAAAAAGGCTGCAAGTAAAATGGATTCAATTTGAAGAGATTAGTTCAAAAGACAAGGTATTATTACAAATTCACAGATAAATATGGGAGCAAAAGATGGTGATAATATTGTAAATCTTCCATTGAATCTAGGTTACTAGACACAAGCCATTTTTATAGCATTTGAAACTCTGCTGTTGCTTTTCTTAATAATGTGAAATTCTGCATGAATTTTGACAGCAAGACGTTGGTTTGTTAAAGTATTTCATATGAATCCTTGACTTTTGTAAGTACATTCCAAAAATGTACCCCAGCTAAGTAATTAGTTATCTTATAACAGAGATATAGTACATTTTTTTTGTGATAACATGAAGTAATCTTTCCCATTACTCTTCAGTGTCTTAGACATTGCATATAATTTTCTGATCCGTTTACATCATAATATTCCTAGAATTCTGAAAATGCATCATACATTTCTCTGAAATACATTCCTAAAACTTGCTTTACCCTAAAATGGAGCAGCTGACTCTGCTAAATTTGATGAATTGAAGGCAAGAATTCTTGAAGGCAAGAATTACAAACCCCTACCTGTTTCAAAGATGTGTGTGCCAAGTCCAGATTTTATGCAACACTGCTACTCACTGTGTCAAAACTTGTTTTTCCAGATTGCTTTAAATTAAGACTGCACACTAAGCCTTGAAATAATTGTAAAGTTTGGCTAGTGCACAGTGCAGTGCACATTTTCTGTTACTTTTCAACAGTGTCTTCTAGCATTCAAAACCAGAAAACTTTCAATGTGTTGCTTGAAATCAGATACAGCATGGCTGTCTAGAACCTTTGTTCAGCAGAAAGAATTCTGACACAGGACAGTCAGTTTGGTAGGGAAATTGAATAGTAGAAGTTAAGAACTGGCAACGAAAAGGAAAATAAGATGGGGCAAAAAATGTGGAAGACATTCTCAAAAACAAGAAAAAGGGAAAGGTTTGGTAGAAAGTGACAAATAAAAATAAAGAGGAGCAAAGAAAAGAAAAACTGAGAAACAAAATTATAAATGTTTTATAAAACAGTATTTAAAAAAAGTAATAAAAATTCTTGATTGTATTTATTCTGTGGGTGGCTCTATTAAGGGGATACATCATCTCAGGCAGAACTAATGAGCAGAACTAAACTATTTTTTAATTACATATACATTTATGTGTGTCTATCTGTGTATCTGTGAGCATGTGTGTATATGTATCTAGCTATTATACTCTATATATGGAACACAGTCCCACCTTCTCTATGAAGCAGAGTAGCTCTGATTTATTTTTTTATTTAGTTAAAATTTAGTGTAACCAAATAAAGAGAAAGAAAAAAAGAAGAAATAGGAAACTTTGGTCATTGTACCATACAGAGGATAAAACAAAAAGGAGTCATACATCCCTTAACATGTGATTGTGAGGTTAAAGTAAAAGTCTTCCAAGCACTCATCTAAAGTACATAAAAATAATTAGCACTGGTCATTTAAAGACAGTGTAAATGGTTCATCAGCTAGAAATGTAGAACATAGATACTGCTTAGAAGAGATAAGTCAATAGAGAAATACCTTCTGCCCAAACTATGAACCAGTCAGACAAGAGCCAGCCTTGAGTGGCTGAGATAAGCTAAAAGACCCTGCAGGAAACAGGCACAAACCTCAGATGAGAGCTGATATGTGTCAGAGGAGCTTGAAGCAGGTAAAGCAAACTCCTTTGCTCCTGGAACCAGAGCTGCACATATCTGCATCCCATGTCACAGGGTTCCACCAGTGTGTGCCAGCACTGAGCTCTTCAAGCACTTCAGGAGGCATGTAATAAAGACAACAGCCTTGGTGAACAAGCCATAGCAGGGCCTGAGCATTACGCTCAGGGCAATCACCGCTGGCTTCTGCTGCCAAAGCAAGCAACGAGGAGACACCAGTAAGGGTACAGGAATAGGGGAGAGAAAGAAAGACAGTGTGGGCTTAAACAAACATCAGAAAATATTACTGTAGATTAAGTACAATGACAGGTAAGAATGGGATTGAGTTTTCACCTGAAGATCATTTGATTGCAAAGCTTCCTTTTGATCTCAAAATCTCAAAAAAATTACCAAAAAAAAAAAAAAAAAGGTAGGACCTGATTCTGAAAATATGTTTGTGAGCAATATCAATTACATGAGTATATGAATACATGTTCCAAGGCTGGCAATACTGCAACTGACCAAAGTTAGTGTGCTAATCATCCATGCAAAATGGATGGTTGAAAAGCACTTCTGTACATCTGAAATATTTGAGAAAACCCCTTTCATATTGCTTTGTTTTTATAGTTCTTAAAAGACCCGCCTATAAGTCTCTGCAAAAATCCTTCTATCATGGTTAAAATTAAAATCTATTGAAGGTCTTCAATATGTGAAAGTGGATTTTTACAGAAAAGGTTAGGGAGAACATATTTCGAGAACTTTAATATAAATTCTACTCTGTGACCTTCATATATTAAGGTTAGTATGATACTCGCCATTACATTGTGGTGATAAAACAGCAGTTCTTTCTGAGCAAAGATTCTATAAAAACAGCAATATTTTCCAAAATTCCTTTTCCTATCTTAAGCTATCTTGTCTACTCTAGGTATTGTTGTTTAATCTGTCAGTACTCTAAGATTTATACAAGCAGATAAATTAGCTAGGATCCTTACCCCAGAGGAGTTTCATTACACATAACTAAAATCATATGAGAGAAGGTAAAACAAAAGAAATTATTCTCTAATAAGGGGAGAGAGGAAGGACATCAGTTATGAAATCCTCAGTTTTAATGGTGTTTTGCATATCTTTCTATATAGATGGAGTTCTATCTTTCATGGAGGAATAATCCAATAAAAAAACATGGGAGCTGTGGAACAGATGAGAAAGCTCTGAACATGAGGAAGAAAAAAAAGAGTATGCAGCCAATAAGTAGGGACAACTGAGGGAAAGACATATGAAACAAAATGTGTGTCCTTAAGTTTTGCAAGAGTATCAGTTGCATTCAGTGGTGAAAGAGAAGATGCATGAGAAGGTGCATGACATGAAAAGTTGATCCCAGCTCCAGAGCAGGAGACCTTCTTTTCTGCTGGGAGAGGTAGTTTAAAAAACAGAGCAGAGAAAGCAAAACAGCAATCAGAAGAAACCAAATTAACTTGCACTGTTTTTTTTTCTGAATCTCTTTATGTTAATAAAAGTTAGCCTCTCTGACAGTGCTGTTCTCTTTCTTGCAACAAATATCCCCCAACCCCAAGGTAATTTTATATTAATGTAATCTTCTTTTTTTCTTTATTTCTGTCTCTATGTTCACAGCTATATGATGATTCTCCTCACATATCAAAGCTGTAGACTCACCCAGCAGGTATTTATACATATGAGTAAGATTCCCCTTGAGCCTTCTTTTCTCCAGGATAAACAGATTCAGTTGCTTCAACCTCTCCTCATACTACAAATGTTCCAGTCTCTTGATGATAATCACCAAAGATTATTTTATTAGTATATCTATGTCTTCTATGTACTGGCAAAACCAGGACTGAGAACTGTACTCCAGAAGTATTTCACAAGTCCTTAACTCAGAGGAAGGGTCACCTCCCTCAGCTTGCAGGCAACACTCCTCCTTATACAGTCCAGAAGGCTACTGGCCACAAGGTTAGACAGTCAACCTGGTGCCCACCAGGATCGCCAGGTCTTTTTCTGCAAAGCCCTCACCAGGTACAGCTACCTAGAGTTATACTTGACATTTCCTTTTCTTTAAGTTCATAAGATTCCTCATTGCCTATTGAGGTTCCTTTGAATGGCAGCATAATGGTCTGATCTAACCAACACTCCCACTTTTGCATCTTCTGGAAACCAGCTGTGGGAGCAGTATATCCCATCATCCATATCACTAACGAAGTGAAAAAGTATTGGTCCATTCTTGACCCCTAGGGCACACCATCAGTGACTGCCCTCCAGCTGAACTTTATGCCACTAATGATAACCCTTTGATGCTGGCCATTCAGCCAGCTTTCAGATCATTTCACCGTCCATTTAACTAGTGTGTAATTCATCAGTTTGTCAATGAAATGTTGTGTGACATTGTGGAAAACCTTTCTAAAGTCAAGTTATACAACATCTACCGCTCTCCCCTCATCCACCCTACCAGTCACTTCATCACAGAAGGTGATTATCAGGTTGATTAGGCGTGATTTCCCCTTCATAAATACATGCTGACAACATCCAAGAGCCATCTCCTTCATAGTCTCAAGAAGATTTCCAGGATTATTTGCTTCACCACCTTCCTGGGGAGTGAGGTGAGACTCATCAGTTTACTGCAGGATCACAAGATCCTCCTTCTTAGCATTCTGGAAGATGACAATGAGCATTACTTTCCTCCAAGCCTCAAGAGCCTCCTCCACTTGCCATGACCTTTAACAAATAATTGAGTGTCCTTACTGTGTCAGCTCCCTCAGCACTCGTGGTTGTATCGCATTGGTTCCCACAGGATTTTTTTAAAAACATTTTCTTTAAATGTTGTTTAGCATTTGGCAGGGAGCCACGATTTTTGACAAAGTTATGACTCCAAATATTTCATACTAGCCTGTGCTTGCACAGTGTGATGTGACCAGCCACAATTTCCACTTTACTGAGAAGAATGGCAGAAAAGGACTGCATACCCAGCAGCTGGCACTTTTGTCAATATCATACTCCACACGTTTTTACCTGCCTAAAAAGTCCACAAGTTTCCATTTTTTGAAGATATCATGTCTGTTTGGTCTCTGAGCAGCCTCTGATTGTCCATATTACTGCCTTCAGACCAGGAAGTACTCACGTCTGAAAATGTAGAGTTATACATTTACACACACATGTATAAAGGTGTACACCATTGCTGTGATTTAAGCAACTAAGTATTGTGTAGCCACTCACTCTGTCACTCCCTGCCCAGTAAGGAGGAGAATCAGATAAAAGGTAAAGCTCTTGGGTTGAGATAAGAACAGTGTAACAATTAAAAAAAAATTGTTGTTGTTAATAATAATGATGATAATAATAATAATGAAAAGGATCTAGGGAGAGGAATTAACCTCAAGAAAAAACAAGTGATGCACTATACAATTACTCACCATCCACTGACCGAAGTGCAGCCCATCCCTGTGATCAGCAGTTCTCCCTGGCCAGCTCTCCTCAGTTTGTAAAACAGGCATGACATTCTGTGGTGTGGAATATCCCTTGCCCAGTTTGGGTCACTTGTCTTGGCAATGTTCGCTCCTGGCTTCTCATGCACCTGCTCCCTGGCAGAGCATCAGATACTGAAAAAACCTTGACTTAGGGTAGGCTTGGCAACAAACTGAAAACAAACTGCTTAGTAACAAAGAAAACATCAGTGGGTTATCAACATTATTCTCATACTAAATCCCAAACACAGCACTGTACCAGCTACTGAGAAGAAAATTAACTCTATCCCAGCTGAAGCCAGGACAACCATATACCTGTATGCACACTATGTCAGCCAAACTTCTGAGAGACCGAAAGGAGGAATTCTCTTAGCTGGAAGAAGTCACAGTGTCATAAACAGATTCAGAAGTGAATACCAGCATGTATCTAGGGGCTATGTGTTGAAGGGAGCACGAGCTCACTGTGCTGAAATGCCCTCTCTCAACCCTGAAAAAGAGGGACAGACTCTGTTGAAGACTTATGTGACTTCTGATAGTGTAGAATGAAAAGCAGATGGTCTCTTATAAAACTGACCTAGGTGACCAAAGACTCTCTGTGAATAATGATTAGTTAGTTGTATCCAAATCAAATATTTCTCTTATTTTTATTTTTTTTTTAATGATCTTTGAAAAAAAAAAAAACACAACCAGCAAATAAAAAACCAAACAAGACAAAGCTTGGAAGTAACAATGAGTCTTCCACACAGAAAGAATTTTCAACTAAATCTCTGATATGGTTAGAGGGCACTAACCATCCAAAACACAATTTTCAAGGGAGCTGCAAACACACTATCAGTTTGACAGTCATCATAAATTAAAAGTATTTATAAGCACATTCCTGCATGTTTTTGAAAAATACAACACTATTTGTGGCTCCCAAAGGACTTCTTCACTGTATTTCAACAAATGCTGACATTTAGAAAGCTCTTTTTGTAAAGTTTACTCTATTATAAACCACATACTGTGATTTCAAACATGTTTTTGCATTAGATAGATTTATCGTTGCAGCGATTTAGTTTTTCTGTAAATCAGACCCACAAAATATAACAAGATCTGAAGTGTATGCTTTACATTTATATGGTAGCAGTGGTGTGCTGGAAGACCATGCTGTTTCAATGAGAGATAATACCCCCACACACTGCGCAGAAAGATGAATCTCCTGAAGTTCGAGCTATTAGGGTTACATGGGACAACAACTATGATGTTATGGAATATTAACAAGTTAAAACGGCAGCAGGACATTTGATCTCCCAAAAGGGGGAGACTTAAACATAAGCAGTAGGGAATAAACTACAAGAGAAGCAGGGGATGTGCCCTTTGCTTCCCATATGGCAGACAACAGATCTCACACCTCAGAGTAATATGTAACTTGCAAAATACTCTTATTTGTTCTTTCATTTGTCCAGTATTAGAACTTCTAGCCATTTTTGAGTTAAAATCATCGATTTATCTCTGCTGTGACAGAAATATATCCCTGTTAATAAATTTTGTTTTTCATGTTTATCTTTTCCTAAATATTGATAATTCAAGCACAATGAAGCAAGCCCAATTGCAGGAGTGCCTAGAAATACATTACATACAGACCCTCTTGAAGAAATATTGAATCATTTGAAAAACACCAGTTGAAGCCACTTTATTAAATCATGTTTTAGGGGTAGGTTTCTTTATAGTTTTAAATTTATGAGCAGTTTAAAAGACTAATGCTATAAAATATTAGAAATTTCCTTAGCTTGGACAAGTTGCAGTCACATGCAATATCCATCTAAAACCCAATACTTTAATGGAAAATGTCACTGCTTGATTTCCAAAAGAAAACATTTACAAAAAAAGTAATCACATTTATAACCTAATATTTTTTATGTCTTACTGCTACTAGCAGTAAGTTTTTCTCCCCTTCTCAGATATTAAAATCACATATCTTCTGCTGGACTCATTATTGGTCCAAATTCATCTGAATAATGAACAGGGGTGGATGATTAATCATTGTCTCTTGCACTGATTACTGCTTTCCTGTTTTTCAAAGAATTATGCATTAAATGGATAATGGAAAGGACTACTGACATGGGCAAAAGAGCACAAGAAATGGGAAGACATGGGAAAATTGAGGTCTAATGGAAACCTGCAGCTTAAGTTCTCTTCTGACCTTGCATACCTTCAAAGGACTTTTTGTGCCAAGAGAATCAGCTTCAGGAAGTGTTTATGACTGTAAAAGGAGAGCCAGTGACTCACATGATTAGCCCTGTGGCATCTAAAGCATGGTTAGTGGAATCCATCCATGAAAGAGTCTTCTGTGATACTTGTGATACAAGTGGAAATGCAGTTTTCTCATCAACTATGATCTGCAGATTTGCAGGAAAGTCATTGCTTACAGTCACAGGCATTCTGTGATGATGGTAAAAAAACCAGTCAACACCATATTCACATAGAGCTTTAATCCCAGCTTTTGAAAAACTTATGCAAAAAATGTGGGAAAAAAGGTAATTCAGTAAGGAATAGAATATGACACTAGTTGCAATTTTACTAATAAATGATTGATGGTGGTTAACACTTTTGGATAAAGATGTCCAAATTCTGCTGAGATTTTGACTATAAAAATTTCTTAAATCAAGGTTGCTGACTAATCTTTGCTGACGTGATGTCTTTGTCTTCATTTTAGGTTCCCAGGATATGTGTCCCAAGGGTTTGCTTTCCCTCATGTTGTTTAGGTCCTGAGTTTGCCTGCTGTTATTCCTGCAACATTACACTTTTCTGAGTGTTAACACTTTCTACCCTTCATCTGATTTCCCTGAGCTTATGATGATTTTTGAGAGGAAAAAACCAAAACAAAATCCAAACCATTTACAAATACTTGCTAGGGAAAAATGAAGTCAGCTTCAATGTGGAGATTTTAAATATTTCAGACAGTGGAAACTCTTACTTATGCTATTCCCTTTGAGCCACTCACCTGTGTTGGACACTGCATGTTGAGGTATGATTTTACATGCCACACAGAAAAGCATGGCCTTTAAACTCCTTTAATCTCCTTTTTTTCTCCCTTATTAACTAAAAACTGGGATTCTGAGCTGCAGTTAAAAAGTGGTTTTGGGGACAAGAAAGGACAAAAATGACAACATTGTCTGCTAGCCTTGTCTGCTGATATCCTTGAAAGAGGATATCATCCTGAAAGAAGAAAGCCCTTCTGATAAAAAGCCTTTATTCCTTCTCTACAACCAACACCCTAGCAATTAGTCAGTCATATCAATCCAGAAATACAATTCAAACAATACATTTCCATAGATCACAAAAGCTCATTACTTATTCTAAGAGGCTTACATACAAAAAGGAAGAATACGACTATCATATTTATTTAAAACTATTCAACAACATTCAAGACAGAGAAGTATCTACTCATTCAGTCCTGACTCTTCTTGGTCTCACTCCAGTAATAATTTATAATCTGGCTAGAGGAGAAATATTAGCCAAACATATGACTATTTTTCTGTCATGAAGATGTAGGGAATACTCTCTTTACCTGCCTTTACAGCCTCCATGACTGATATGATTGATAAGTGTGCACTCAGTAAACTGGATTTCTGAAAAGCTATAGGACATCTTTAAAAGCTCTGACCCAAGGGCGGAAATGTGTCATTTAAATTGTCGTAGTGAATAATAGTTATCAAATTAACCAAAAGCCCAGAACAAAAAAACAACAGAATAAAAATAATTTATGAGCATTTTCTATTAAAATTTATCATGTCTCCCAATATATTTTGCAAGAAGAAGATGCTGTCTTTTGTCAGACTGATGAAAAAGCAACTAAAAATCCCACTAAACCTTTAGCTGATGACAGTAGACCTCTTTGAAAAATGTTATTTTCAAAGATTATCAAATCAATATATACATCAATAACTGCTTATACTCATAATATTGCAGTTTTCCTGTGTATTTTTAACTGAAAAAGTTGAGTGTGAGAAGGCTTTTATTTTAATTCTGGAATATGGGTGATGCACTACAAAGGTTTATCTCTTAGTAGCAGTTTTTAAATCAAAGTATCATCAACAAATGTGATTGTGATACCCTACACCCAAGCCTTATTTTTTAATGCTTACGATGAATTCTTCATTCGGTATGTGATTGCTTAGTAAAAGCTGAAGTACAGTTAGCCCAATTTTAATAGCTAGGTGTTTAGCTGGAGTAAATAATTGACTTTGATGATGTTATTGATACGAATTAGTTCACTTTGGATTTCTGGACAAATAATTTAGATCTCATTGTAATCTTAATGTATTCTAAAAAGCTTATTTACTCACTCAGGAAGGGGAGGGTTGGACAAAGAAATTAATCTCAGTTAACTGTGGGTATAAGCCTAATAATTCTGTAGATTCTCTAGAATGGTAGGAGTAAACTCTGCACCAACCTTAGGAAGCATCTGTTTTTCTTCACAGATTATACATAAAGTCCAGAATGAAAAATGTCATAGTATAAGTATCTTTGTTAGATGCTTGAATTTAGGTTATACACTTTATTCACATCATAGAAACTATAGGTTGAGGGAATAGTACACTTTGATGCTGTCACTCAGTCTTCCCTATGAATGTTTATTGAATGTTTATAAGTACAAGTACTCATCACTGGACCTGTGACTTCATTCTCTATGTGTGCTCACATTGTAGTTTGAGCTCTGAAATAAAGTCTGTTCGTTGTAGAAATAATTCAGTCAAAGTAAAGTGAATGAAGCAATAAAGTAATTTTTTGATAGTGTAAAAAGAGCTCTGACATTGGGAATAAACCCTGTAAGATATGCAAAAAAATTAAAAGGCATTAATAATGGAAGAGACCTGTTATGTCATTTAGATACTCTTTTCTGAACTAAATAATGTTCCCAGAGGTTGGAACTGTATGTAGTTTTAAATACCTTATGCATACATTTTAGCAATTAATAATCCAAACATTGGAATATTATTAGTATTTTGGGAAGATCTTCTCTGTTAATATCATATACTATCATTATCCCAAACAGAATTTACAGAACTGAAGCTGGAAAAAAACCCTATTCTTTCTTTTCAAGAGGTTTTTTTGTCACTGGTGACTAGACACACATTGTAATTCCTCTGAATGTCAATAAATTACACACCCATAGTCATTGGAATGACCTAGGGAATGCACTTCATCTACATTCCATAGTCATGTAAAATTTTAATTACTTTGCTCCTCTTAATATATTTTTATTACATTCATAAGAATCAAAAAACATCCTCTGTTGGCTAATACAGCACCTGATTCTGTTGTACTTCTTGCTTAATGTAGCCTTGTGAATAGGGTAACTGGCAGTGTTATGAAAGGGTATGAGTTCAATTCCTGTAGAGGATTTGCTTTCATTAAAATTTCTCTTATTAACATCTATCTTCTTCTTACTGGGATGTGACTAAATTAATTTTTAATTTTAAATTATTTTTCTCATATTTCTAATTGGTGTATTCAGAAGCCTGAGAGCATGAAAACAAGAAGGGTAACATTAGAATAGCAAAAGAGATATCTAGACAAATTTTTCTATTTTTATACAAAAGTTAGTCTTATTATTTTGAAAAAGAGATCTTTACATTCTGACTTAAATTTCTAAAGGGAGATTTTAATTTGATCTGCAGTTTGAGCTGAACAAATTTTGGGTTCTGTCTTATGATTAAGAATGGTATTAAGAATGGCAAATACAGCAGCTGCAAAGGAATAACTTTCTTGTTTAAGACAGAGTATGCTTTGTACTGGATGAACAGAGATCAACATTTTTCTGTGAGCTCAAAATGAAATGTAGGAAAGGATTACTTTAAGCCATTCTGAGTAAGTTCTGGATGATCAAGTTCAGTCATGATTATCTGGTGGGTTTGATTATGATTATTCTTTTCTGCTAGGCCTAGCTACTATCAATTTCAATACTCCTTTTTCCAGGCCAAGAGTTAAAGTCTCTGAAACATCTCCTAGGTGTGTAAGCAGAAGCATTTACCTAGTAGCACAAATGTAAATCTTGTGGTTTCATCATCATCTCACACACAAGGCATAGTATCATCATCTCTCAAACAAAATATAGTTCAAATTGCTTCACCTCAAAAAAGATGTTCTGGAATCAAAAAGATTCACAAAAAAAGATGACAACACTTAATGGAATTACTTTCATTTACTTACTTAAAATACAGTCGAACTACAGAACTCCTTACCACACGATGCTAAAAAAATTATATAGACTCAAAGAAAAAATGAACACATTATTAGATGGTAAGGTCACAAATACTTACCAAACTTCTAGGAACTTACAGGACCTAGGGATCCAACTATATGTGAGTCAAGGTTTTTGATATTTTGATATGATCTTGATATGGTCCAGCTGCATAACCTTGACTTAAACTTCCGTGTAAATTGCCAGCTTGTGAAAAAGGACTGTGAGAAAGTGTATAGAATAGAGTTATGTAAGATGAGAGAGCTAAGACTGCTGAAACAGGGAGAGTTAGCAGTACAGGAAAAACACTGACAGGAAAATATATAAAATCCTAAGAAAAAAACAGTGAGTCAGAAGACAGAAGCTCATCAGTGATGAGTATCAGCCCATCCAAAGAAGCAGTGAAGACCGACCTGCCTGACCTGCCTGATAACTGACAAGAATGCAAGGACCTTCCAACTACTTTGTAGGAGGTGGTGAACATATTGATGGTTAGCTAAGTAACTCCTTTGTCCTAAATATCCATCATGTGTCTAAAGAAACTCGTGTCAAAAGAAACTTTGTGGAATTTCTGCAAGAAGTAAAGGTACCCCCAAAAAGTGATCAAGAGAGGGACAGCTACAGTATCTTTTGAACTCTGCAATTTGTAGGGAAATGTATCTTATTTGATCCTTCAGATATTGACTTTCCTTATGTTTCCTTATTCATAGCAAATGATGTCTTAATACAAAAAAGGAAAACAAATAAACAAAACACTTCCATTTAATTTTAAATTTCACTTTTCTAGACCATTATAGGACTTGTTTCATGTCCATTTCGGTTGTAATAGAAAATTTCCCCAGGTTTGTAAGTCACATAATTAGTCTTGTTTCAATCCTGACAAATGCTGTGAGTTCAGAATCTGACTTGTTCCAATACACATTAATGATATTTTTCACCTCATTGCCTACAATAAGATGCACTTATTTTGCAGTTACAAATAGAGTTTGGAAAAGCAATGACCATGGAATTATTTGAACCTTAACTCTGTAATTTCATAGCCTGTCTTTATTTTGATGACAGGAACTGCTCTTATAAGTAAAATAGTGATCTTTGGCCTTTTCTTATTTGAAGGTATTCTTTTTTTTTTCTGTTTTGGATCTAGCAGCTGCTTTTGATGGTCATATGCAGTATTACGGAATCCTTCTAGAAACATAGCAAATGGCTTTTTTCAGAGAAGTCCCATTGCATGTTTAGATCAATATTCATTAATTTTTTTTTTTTTTTATTTAGATGTTGCAACTGGGAGATATTCTAAAAAGAAGTAGTTTGCACTGTCATATATGTATTGTACTTTAGATATATCTGCAATTTTGATAATAGAGCAATATTTTAGCCTGAGATATTGACATTTTCTCTTTAACATTTTCTCTTCAACATTTTCTCTTCATGTGTAGTTTTATACTAACGCAATTATCAGAACATCTTCACTAGTATACATGTTAACTAAATATGAGGGTTGTAGAGTGATTGTTACTCTATTATCTATTGCCTCTTTTTTAAAATAGCAGTACATAAACTCATTATACAAACAAGTATTGGCTGCTCAACTGTGTCATGTTCCATCCTTAGAGTTGGTTCAAAGAGATTTCTGAAAGGTTAGATGAGTTTATGTATGTGTGTTTTAACCTTGATGAACTACGAACCGTTCCAGAATGTTAGACATATTAACACAATTATTGATTCTGATTATCACTAATGGTTTTGTAATGGTTACTCAGAGACTCACTTTGGCCTTCAAGACAGCAATGCAAATCAACCCCTAATTCACTGTTCTCAATCAAAGTTACATTACTTCAGGACAGGATGCTCCACCATATCCAGCAGTAAATCACAAATTTTAAACTATTTGCTGGTCCCCAGATTCCCTACCAGTCAAAAACACTTGAGGCTTACTAGTGAGTTTGTTATGAAAATAGTGCTGATTTATGTTAGATTCTCAAATGTTGCTAAGATTTCCAGATTCAGATGTGTGAGTTAAATTCTGCTTTTCTTAGCAGAAAGAAAAATTTTTCTTTCCAAACACAGTATTTTATTTTCCATATAAAATATGTAGAGTTTCAATTAACCATGGTTGTAACTTTAGGCTTTATCTCTCCAGTAGTCTAAACAATTGAAAATTCATCAACTCTCCTTGGAGAGTTTTTCTGGTTTCAACTGGGATAGAGTTAATTTTCTTCTTAGTAGCTGGTACAGCACTGTGTTTTGGATTTAGTGTGAGAATAGTGTTGATAACACGCAGATATTTTGGTTGTTGCTGAGTAGTGCTGACCCTAAGTCAAAGACTTTTCAGTTTCCCATGCTCTGCCGCACAAGAAGTTGTGAGGGAGCATTGCCAGGACAGCTGACCCAAACTGACCAAAGGGATGCTCCATACCATGGAGTGTCATGCCCAGTGTATAAACTGGGGGGAGGTTGTGTGGAAGGGGCCAGTTACCACCTGGGGACAGGCCAGGCATCTGCTGGTGGATGGAGAACAACTGTACTGTGCATAATTTGTTTTTTCTTGGGATTTTATTCCTCTCTCTCTGTTCTTTGTTTTTCTTAAAATAACAATAATAGTTATTATTAACTTTATTTCAATTAAACTGTTCTTATCTCAACCCATCCCACTGGGGGGACAGTGAGCAAGAGCATGCATTGTATTTAGTTGCAGTTGGGGTTAAACCATCACATGAATTTATAAGTGTGATTTTATATTTTACTGTATTCTGCAATCCATATCAGTTAAGGTAGAAGCACTTTATCCTTTTCTTGTTGAGGAATGTAAAACAGTGGATTTGAAGCTAGTAGACCCCAGTCAAGAGTTAATAAACTCTATTCTAGTACACTCATCTAGAATGCAAGTTACTGCTCTTCGCTAGCCAGTTCGTTGTAGAAATGCACTGATTTAAGAGAGGAAAACTAAGTTACTCAGAGAAACCACTTTTGTTGGTTGTCATATAACACTTTCACTAGAACTTTTCTTGTGATTTTCTAACTTATATACTTAATATGAAAGTATACTCCTCACATTTAAAATTCTCTCAGGTTTGATTCCTAATTTATTTTTAGATTTCTCATCTCTTCTTTTAATTTATTTCAGCTTTGTCAGCACTTTGGTTCCTTAGTCTCCTTACAAATTTCTGAATATTTTACCACAAGGTACTTAAATTTCCGAGTTGGTTAGAGGACTTTCTAAATCTTCCACTTTCTTTTTTCCAGTTTTATATCCTTTATAATCCTCTAGAAATTTCTCCAAAGAGTGTTCTACATGAACTGGGTTAGACTGAATTCTCAGTTATGCATTTATTCACTCACATCTGGCTGTATCTGATGTTTCAGTTTGGTTTTCTGTTTGTTTGGGGTTTGATAGGGTTTTTTATTTTTTTACAGGTAGTTTATGGGCAAGAACCACTAGAATAATAACTTTGAGAGTGTTTAGTTACTGCAGTCTTGCCAGCATAGATTTTGAGACGCTAATTCATTCCTCATGAATGTTTTAAATACTTTCAGTCTATCTCAGTGTTGAAAAAAAACACAACAAAACTAACGCAACCAATCAACCAACCAACCCTCCAAAAAAACCTAATGTGCTGGTTTTGATTTCTTTGGTTGAGGTTTGTGTTGTTAATTACATTTTATCTAAAAGATTGTTGTTACAAGTCTTCCCCCCACTTACTTAATATTTCTAAACAATTTCAATTTTTATGACAATGTGACTATTAATATCAAGCCACTATTACCAGCAAAAGAAAACTGCACAGAATAGTCATTAATGCTCTTATATAGTTTACTCACATGTTCATTCACAGTTACATGGTTGGAATAACAAATGTGAGGCCAATTGCAAGGCACACACCAGTGGCTTCTAGGTCAAACCAGGGGCTTTAAATCAGTGTTAACACAGTCCTTTGGAGGACCCTTTGTTTTTTCAGCATCACATATAAACTTGTCCCTTTTTTCCATATATCAGACAACTCTGGACATAATCAATGTTACACATTCCATTGCTGATGTTCATTGCAGTAGGGGTCTTGTGCAGATATGACAGACTTTATCTGTCCTTACACATACCAGCTTCTCAGCAATCGGATTTCGTCTCTTCAATCTGCTGTTTTCTAGTAAGTAGTTTTCTATTCTCACCTGCAGAAACTCATATAATCTATTCTATACACTCAAAATTACAGAGAAACTTTAATGACCTTTGAAGAACACAGTTCTGTGTAAAAATAACAGAGAGAAGTAAGCCCTTTTCTTCCTACTCTCTGATTATTATGAAATTTCTGGCCTCTGCAATGAAGATCTACCAATGGGTACCAATATTTTTTCAGTTATATCTCAGTAGGAAACAGTATATCCATTCATGCAGAAGTCCTCAAGACTTAAGAAAATATTTTAGTCCTCCCTGTGAGGACATGGAAACTTTTCAAGATGTTATTTTTCTTTTCTATTATCACCTACTGAGGCCTAGAAATAGACCTCAATATTTCTGTAGCCCGTGCTCTCACCTTGGGTATGGGTGATCCACTTGTGATTCTGTTCTATCTGATCCTGATCAGAGATTTTAGTATTAATCTTTAGGATTCTAGGTATGTATCATCTCTCAGATCATTAATGTCTCTCATGTTGAAACAGTCGAATTTTCTCCAAACAAATATTTGATGATTTAGTAAAAGTAATCAAGTAATTTAACAATCATCTTGGAATGATCACTTAATGTTACCAATATTGTAGTGAGTGGGCTGCTGACAATATAAACATTAGTATAAAATCATCCTTTCTAAATATACCTCATATATTTTCATATTTTGCCTAGTTTATGAGCACAGGGATGAACACTGCTATAATTAATAATATCAACATTACTACTAATTATTTACATATTATTCACTCTATTCTGAATTCTCTTAAAGAATCCTGAGATGAAATAGGTTACAAACTTAATTCTGTCTTTTTTGGAGCTATAGAAATAAAAAGAAGTATCAAGAAGGTCTAGAAGATAGGAAAATAAGATTGTAGAATTGCTGATAATGGACTTCTGATGAAGGTCTGAGTTTCACGTGTGAGTTGCAATACAAACTTAAAGGTTGACAATCTGAGAAATGAAGAGGTATGGGTCAACTCACATATATACTCAGCAGAGATTCTGAGGCCACACAAAATAGAAAATGATATAGCACTGATTTACATTACATGATTATGGTATGTGAGACTAAGGATTACATGAAAAGCAATTCTACCTGTTGATGTAGCTGCAAACATAGAATAACTGCTAACTAAGATAATGACATTTGAGCCGTTTTTACTACATAAATATTGTACACATTTAGAGATAACTTTTAATTTTAAGTCAAACATTACAACACAGTATCTGAGAAAATTATACTTTAAGAATACAATACTACAGTTTTCTGTGGTTTTCAGCCTACCATATCAGAAAAGTCAATAAAAGTTGAACTTCTTTTGCCTTACTAGCATCAGATTATTTCCACAATGTTGAAATGTCTGACCACAATGCTGATTGACACTGACCAGATAGAATGTTTAATGATAAATTCATAATTTGAAATAAATAAAATGATCCCATCAAAATTGTTCAAAGTATGATTTGAAATAAAATATTTTCTCCTATAACAAATCATATTTTAAATTAAAGTTGCATGATGAACATTTCAATACAATGTATTCTTCTCACATTTTTCATTTTCAGTGATTACGATTACTATCTGTTGACATTAACAAGAAATAGTGATATGTTATACAGTCACTTGTACATTTGGGAGTCGCTGGAGAGTCAACTCAGTGATCTCATGGGAGGAGTAACCTACCAAAAAGGAAATATGAAAATGAACACACAAATGTCATGCTACAAAATAGCCAACCCCATCTTGTTGCAGCTGCATAATAGCATTCTGGACACAGTCCACTCATTTCCCCTTGTAAATGACTGAGAGAATGCAGCTGCTGTCCAACATGTTTTCTACTGGGACCATTTGTAAATTAGGCCACACAGCAAAAAAAATTGAGCAAATAAATGTTATAGGAACTGAGACAGGTTTACGTCTGATGTAACACCACAGATTTTAACTTGGCTATGCTAAAATCTTTTTTTGTTTTGTTTTGCTTCACATATACTTTTACTTTGTAACTTTTACTGTTAACATCTTAAAAAATCCTTTCTGTTGCTCTTCATGGAGCAACAAAACTCTAATTGAGCATTAGCCATACAAATTTTCTCCCTACAATGGTTAGCAGCATCTCTGTAGTCTTCCTGCATTGTCTGTCCTTGCTTCCAATGTCCATACACTTTCCTTTTCCATCTAAGCTCAAGAATATCCTTGCTCAGCCAAGCTGAGCTTCAGTTCCTCTTGCCTGACCTCTGATGCTTTGATGTGCTCCTGCACTCTCAACAGGCAGCTCTTAAGTGACCAACACTCATGTACCTCAATACCTTCAAAGGTAGATTCCTAGGGACCTTACTAGCTAGCTTTTTCAGCAGACCAAAGTCTGCTCTGTCCATATGTAGGGTCAAAGTTTTGCTAACAGCTTTTCTTCTTTCACCAGTGATTTGAAACTCAGCTAATTCATGGCCATTGTGACCAAGACAGCCACTAAACTTAGCCCAGAATTCCATCTCTGTTTGCAAACAACAGATCTAGGAGGTCATCCTTCCTAATCGGCTCCCTTAGTACCTGCACCAAAAAGTTGTTTTAGACATGTTTCAGGAATTTCCTGGACCTGTCTGTGTCTGCTGTATTATACTCCCAGTTAACATCTGCGACATTAAAATCACCCATAAGGGCAAGGGCTGGGTAGATTTTATTTGCTTTCCACTTCATCCTTACACAGAGTCTCTCAACTGTCATCAATTGCAAGCACCATACAATCCAATCCCTCCCTCACATACAGCACCAGCCCCCTGCCTTTTCTGCCTTCCCTGTCACTCCTGAAGGGCCTGTAACTGCCCATCATAGGACACCAGTAACAGGATTCATCCTACTGGTTTCACTTATGTCAATGACATCATAGCTCTGAGAGTGAGTCAAAGCTTCCAGTTCTTCCTGTTAATTATTTTTATTTTTAATATTCAATGTAGAAGACTGTAGTATATTTTATAACATATATATTACTGTACATAAAAATTGACTGTTATATTAAGAAACTAAAGTATTTTATATAGTAATTTCTTTTATAAAATTGTATAATTATTTTATATTAGTATATAATATATTTAAATTAAGGAAATTATTCAATCATTTTTAAAAAATAAATTAATACATTAATATAATTCCCCCCATCACAGGGGGTTTGTAAATAGATGATCTTTACTGTCCTTTCTAACCCAAACCATTCTATGATTCTATGATTAATAATAATTATTGATTGATATAATATATTATATATTATTGTATATAATATTCAACAGAATACTATATATTATTATATTATGTTATATTATAAATTCTTTCTGAAGTCACAAAGGTTTAAGCTTTGTGCTTTCAGAATACCTGAAGCATTTCTGAAACTTGAAGTTAAACACATACTTAGGGACTTTTCCATGGAACGCAGCCAGTGCTACTCATCACATTAAAGTAAACTGTTTGTTTCAAATCATGCATGGTTGCGGTTTTTCAGGGAACAAGACACTGATTGCTGGTTGAAAATCACTCCAAAAAAAAAGGTTTGTTTTGTTGCCATCTTGTGACTGTGAAAATGGTATACTTCAAAAAAAATTTTTGTGAATATTGTTCTTTTTAATAAAAATGCTTATTTTTTAATTTTAAAGGAATTTATAAATAGATCTCCTTATGAATGTAGCCTACCCATAGCACATAATGTAGATGTCCCCCTAAGTTTATCTCATCTATGAATTTTTCAAGAAGGATTTTTTTAGTGTGAACATTCTTATTCCTGAAATAAGTTGTACCCATTATCTAGATATCCGTACAACATGGAGCTGTCTTGTGCTTATTAAAGTGTCTTACAGTATTCTCAATGATGGACTTATTTAGCTACAAACACACTGTACAAATTACCCTTTTAGTCATTGAAACTGACCGCAATAAGTGATTCTCTCTGACAATAGAGATTTAAAAAAATAATGCAAAATAGATTTGATCATTTACTGACACCCTCAGTAATATCCTACTCATTAAACTAAGCAGATGTTTCTGCTATGTAATCCAAAGTGCGCCTTATAAATATTTTTTTCACTCTTAATCAGGAGCTGGTTAGGGCTGTGTAAAGGTCCATACACTCACTGATGGATTAAAAAAAAAAAACAAACAGTAGCTGTACTGAAGTAACTTTGAAATGGCATTCTCAGGGGTAGTAGGAATGATAGACTGTTTTAGTGACCCTTACTCATTTCATAGTATTTCTCTTTTTCAATCCTGTCTCATACTATAGTCAACAAAGTGGTGGTGATACTGTATTTATATGCCAACTCATTTCAGTGAAAGTAGTGAATCTTTATCTGAATAGGTAAGTAAAAATTGAAACAGCTCTTAGGTATAAACCCTGTCTTCTGTAGTGCTTAAATAATAAAAAGACTGTGGTAAAAAAAGAACACTGCTAGTAGCAATAAAAATATTATACAAATATAAAAAAATAGACTGAAGATGAAATAAAATAAAATATAAGTAAAAAGTTGACAGTTATAAAAAGTGGAGAAGAATGTAAAGGGACAAATTATAAGGTAGCTATGTAAGACAATCCCATAAATGATAATACATTTTGTAAGGACAAAGATATTTTTTACAATGAAAGAATTCAATGAATACAACAAAATAAAATACATAAGGTCTTCTTGAATTAAGAATAAAGATTTCCCTGCAGCATTTACAGTACTGTTATATATACAATTTGTACATTGCAAATGTATACTTTGTATACTAAGTTCTATAGTTTAATCTATAGTTTAATCTATAGTTTAATCATATGAAATCCAGATTTCATAACTGAGCACTTCAGTACTAAATTCATATCATCAAGTCTATGTGAGTCAAGGACACCTAATGTACTTTTTGGATATTTTACTTTAGTCAGAACTCTAAAAGTGGTTTACTCATCTTACGTGAAACTGTTTAAGATTAAAATGCATGGAGAAGAACTGGACACAAATCCTCCCTCATACTTCCTGTATCACCCATTTTTCCATATTAGAGAGTATGAGGCTGCCACTTGCCTTTGCTGAGCCTGACACTCTCGTCAGCACATTCAACCGCTTATGGAATGAAAGCTGGAGTTTCTTATTCCTACCCCACAGCTATTTTACTACCTCTTTTGGGAATATGGTTCTTGATTCTCCAAATACAGCAGAGGAAAATCAGTTAGAGCTCAAACAAGTTAAATATCTTCTCTAACAACGAAGTATTATTTATGTATATAAAAAAATTATGTACTCCTGCTACCTCATTACTTAATTATTTATAATCAGGCATCTTAAATTTGTCATGAAGATATGATACTGTAATAAGGGTGAACATAAAAATGAATATAACTTGAATCTGAAAATTCAAGTGGCTAAAAACACCATCAAAAAGTAAAACCTTTGTATAAAAATTTCTTGTTGGAATTGCTTTGAAACTGCATATTGTGAGGAGCAGGTCACACGGATCAGTGTCTGAAATAAAAAAATGTCTGAAATAGTTAGGAGTCAGCTTTTGTAGACTGTTTTCATGTCACAGTCAACAGGAAAATATGCAGTTCTTCAATATTATGCTAAAAAAAAAAGAGGTAGACAAATGTGTGTTGCCACAGTTATGAGGAAGAGTATCTTCATCCTTTGATTCAATGGAAATACAAAATATCAAGACTGAAAAGAGAAAGCAGAACACTATAAAATCTCCTGTCCAATCTCTCAACAAAGGCATCTGTCAGTCACCTCACAGTGGTCATAACATCAATTCAGACAACTAAACTAATTGCAAAAAGTTAAGACTCTTGAGCCAAGTGATTTACAGAGCGGCTGAACTCTCACAAGATAATGGTAGAATTTACTGAAAGTCTATTTCATTATCTATGTCTTGCTATTATAAAAAAAGCACTTTTCGTCTCTTATCTGAAATAATAATAAAAAAATTTTGTTATTCCACTCTTGCCATTATCAGCTGTCCTGCCTTTTTTAAGAACCACAAATACTTTTAATGATACAGTTTTTCACTTTCACTTTTTTCTCCTAGGGGCACGAATTCACTACTGTTGCATTCTTAATTTCCTATATCACAAAGCTCGTCAGGAAGGCACTGAATACAATTGTTAGACTGGTGACTTTTTCCTGTGGGTATTCAAGTAGGTAGAATCACTTGTTATCAGCATATCCTAATTCTGATACTTTATTAAACAATCAGAAAGAAGGGAACTCTTCTCTTTCTGTTTACCCTGTTCACTCTTACCCTGTTGGGAGAGACCTGGCAGCTATGTTAGAGGCATGGGTGATCCCAGACTTGCATGTGGTCTAGAGGCAGCATGACCTATGCTTCCTGTGGAGCAGAAAACCCAGTATGTCATAGTACAACAAATAGAGGCACATGACTTGCTCAGATTTTCCTCAGTACATCAAGCACCACTCATATTCTGTGTTGCTGCTGTGGAAAAAGCTTTTGAGTAGGATATCTACAGGGAAAGGGGAGATTTAATGCAGAATCTTATGAAGCACTCCTCTCAGGTATAGTTAATCATCCCAGAGCAGCTTGCTCTTACCCAGCCTTTAAAAGCTTGGTTGAAGATCTGTAACAAAACAGTGTGCCTTCAGTGAGATTCACTGCACGAGAGGCTTGCTGTTGTAGCAGAGGGCAAATCCAGGTGAAATTAAAGATTCATTACACTAGACATCAAGCAGTACTGGAGGCAGTAAAGCACAATTCCTTCCAGGAACAACTTGTCCTAAACAAACCAGGCATACATAAGTTAAACATGTAAACACCAGCAAAGAAGTTTTCTACAGCAAAGAAAAAAACTCTCAACAAATAAACCAGAAGACAATAAAAGCCATTTGTATTTTTCAATCAAACTATGCTTCCTTCCTAGCCAGACAAGACATACACCACAATAAAAGATTACATGCTTTTATAATAAGGCAAGGGAAAATTGCCAGAAGTCCTAAATCCTCTGTAAGTTGAAGTCAGGGAAAGATATGATCAAGAATGATGCTACACTTTTAACCAAATCTTCAGAATAACATCTCTTAAAAGATGAATGAGTACTCAAGGCAGAACTGAAACTATTTACCATCAATAACCATTTTAATAGGAATTTTAGCTGAATAGTGTCCAGTTTTTGATACAATTTGCCAGAAGACTGATGTAAATCCCAAAGAATTGAAAAGGAACTCTATAGAAGTCTATCTTGCTTTACATAGTGCATGAGAGCAGACCAATAAACCCAGTTATATTTCAAATGAAATATAAAAGAGAAAATAAGACAGCATCCTCTAAAGACAACATTCACAGTGAGGAAATTATTGTAAGTGTTTGTATACTTGAGCAGATAAGTACATTCAAGGGTATAATATCAGCTTGATACTTGCTTACATACATATTAATAGAAGCAAGGGGCACATGTCACGGAGAGAATACCTGTAATTTTCTAAATTGTGTAATGCTAGGTTTATGGATTTCTGTATAATGAAAAGTTTCAATCCATTAAGAAGTCAGTTGAGACTAACAAAAAAACCAAAAAATAAAAAAGGGGTGCAAGGGGTTACACAGAATTTTATTTAATGTCAAGGTTAAAATATTTATTCAGTATAGTGTCATTTCAAATGACATCACAAACACTGAGGATCTTTATTTACTTCCTGTTCAGCCTAAAGTGTAGACACTTGCAGAATATTTTCGTAATAATGATAAATTGCTTAAAAAATCAACCTCTAGGTACAAATAACATTAGACTCCTCTGTGCCGCATCTAACCCTAAGATTAAAACAGAAGCAATGTCATGGATCAAACTCGTTGCTGTAGACCCTTATCAATGCAAAATATTGACTTCAATTTTATTTACTGACAGGAAAATACATTTTATCTATACATGGAAATAAGTATCAATAAACTATTTGAGTTTTAATTATTACTTCTCATAATATACCTTCTTTTTAATATACTTTCAAGGGAAGTTTCCAAGTAGGATTAGTAAGACACTTATCATTCATGAAGTTTCCTCCTCTCCCTCTCCCCTCCCCTTCCTTCCCTCCCCTTCTCTGCCCTCCTCTACTCTTCCTTTCCCTACCATTTTCTGATTTCTCTGTGCTTTTTCCTCAAGAGTAAAAATTAAATAACCTTCTTGTATACAAAATAATTCCAGTTAGTCCCCAAAGACAATCAAGATGATTTTTATCAGAAATATTTTCATGATCTGAATGATCTTTCAGCCATTCAAACCGCCAGGTTTATGTACAAGATAATGTATCATAAGTTAGTATAAATAAACCCCTTAATCAAAAGCTTCAATCAATACTTTGCGGATTGAAAAAACACATTCCAGACCTGGTAGTGTGAAAGAAACATCAGGATAAACCTGAACCAAAGCAGTCTTGTACAGAAAGAAGTGATACATTGGCAAAAAAAAAAAAAAAAGAAAGAATAATGTGTTTTACGGAATAAAGCTTAAGTCAAGACAATCAAAGATTCTGAGAGTTAGGGAAGGAAAGGTCACTTAAGGTCTATCGACAATTGCCAGTGAAGGCAAACAGCATATGGGAAGAGTTTGCCAAAGGAATAAATGCAGATGACAGAAGTGGAGAGGAGACTGAGTTAATGAGGTTGTGTGACCTGTGAAGTGAGTGCAGGAGCATGCACTAGACTGTGCAGATTAACACTGCTTAGGAAAAAAAGGAAGTTAAAAGAAATGTTCATTAACATACATTCAAGATGTCTACAGTGCTGCAACCAGAAAAGGCTGTAGCTGAAGATAATATCTGATATAGTCCAAAGGAGAAAGCTAATCAACCAAGGTGGCTTTCAAATTAAGGATGAGTAATGGGTTGAAACACTAATATTGTGGGCATTCAATGCACTCAGACACTCATGAACCAGATATAATTTAGAATTTTCCTAAACAATGAATAAATTTGGAAATACTAATGTAATTTTTAGGCAGTTTACTTAGGAGATCCTGTTTGAGATTTTAAAAGCTGTTAAAGACCACTGATTTCATTAAGGAAAAGAAAATAAAATTATCTATTTTACCAGCGTCACTTGAAATTCTAATAGCAATTTTGTGCCAAAACCCATGGAATTTGGGAGTCATAAAAATTAAATTTTGGTTGGTCTTGACAACCAGACACACCACTTTAACAACAAAGCAATGGCTATGTGCACATCTGCTGTACTTATGCAATTCAGTCCCCAGATATCCACAAATCCATTAGTTACTCATCTACATAGACTAGAAGTGGACTGCTGTATGATGGACTGCCCTGAGAGGAGGCTGAAGTGCCACCTGCCTTTACAATGAAGCATTGGACTAACCAGTGCAGGAGCTCTGCAGGTGGGAATTTTGGACTGACTTGAAGACTCCCTCAGGTAGCACCTGCAGTGCCAAGACTAAATCATATAATTTAGTGTGTTGATTTAAATCCTGTAGAAGAAGTTGGACTTTCTGGGGACTCCGAAGGAGGTTACTACTGCAGAATTGACAAAATCCTACACAGATAAGACCTTTATAAGTAGAAAATATTCTTCCACATGCAGACAAGGCCAAGACAAGTTTCTGTATACAATTTCAATAGTTAGCTGTTTTGTGTGTGGTTTAAGACTGTGCCTGAGCTGGAGTGCTATGTAGGAGCATAAACCAGCTGATTAGAGAACCTGAGAACTGAGCTGAACAGCAGTGTAGAGAATCTCACCCAATCCAGATAAAGACATCGTTTGAAGGACCTTTGTAAGAGAAACTTCTTTTACCTTCTAGGCACCAACTGAACATTTACCTCAGAGTATTCCATTTCTTGTATAAGCATTACCCTTTTGCAAGATCTCAAAAATTCAGGATTTTTTAACAAGTTTTCTGTGTTTGGGCAGCAAATTCTAATTAAAAGGAAGTTAAAGCAGTATGATACTTCTGAGTATAACAAACAGTATGGTTGAAAAAGACATTGCTCCACTCCTCAAGTCCAAAGTAAATTGGAATTATCACCTTTCAGATCCTGTTCCATTTTTCTCTCCTAAAAGTGACGGATTGATATTCCAGCTTTTGTAACTGATTATTTTGGAATTACTATTTGAGGTAATAATCAGTTGAAACCTTTACGTGTGTAAGTATCATTACTGCTGTTATTGTTAATGTGTAAAAACAAATATTGTAATGACAGAAACAATGTGTTATAAGGTATTTGTGAATGAATTTGCTATTGGCAACACTGGGTATTTTAGACTCTAACTTAATTCACTTAAAGGTTTTTCATCTGCATTGCATGAGTCTGTGGAATATTCATAGTGTTTTGTAGCTTAGTTTTTAAAATATATTTCCTTAAACCATTCCAGTGCACTTACTCTGTGATGATAACTAATTTCTTTGAAAGAGCTAGGACTTTGAAGAGGAGACGATGCTAATAATTCTGACAAAAATCCTTTTCGATCTCTGGAGCTGTAGAAGATCCTCAGGCAAATATTCTTACTGTTACAGTATCATGGTAAATTGTTTAACAAGGACAGATAAGATCTACATAAGACACCTGGATGCAATAAACTATCCTCAGGGTAGGAAAAGAGTGAGAATAATGATTTGTGTTTCTCTGTTGTCATAAAAGAGTAGGGAGATCAACACGTTCAGTGGTTTGAAGAATCTCCCTGCCAGTGGCATCCCATGTCAATAGGAAGTGGCTAGGACAGTCCTTCCTACGCACTATTTGAGCTATGCCCTTGAGATATTCCTTTATCCTTAGTTTGAACCTAAATTTTCATAGGCATTGAAATGGCAAACATTGCTTCAAATCCTAGACGCCATTAATTTAAGCTGTAGACCTGCAAAACTTTCCAAAGGCAGAGCACTGCTTTACCAGTAGAATATGAATAGTACCTTTTGTCACACCACAGTATACTACTTTCTTGTGTTTTGTTTTGTCAGGTTTGCTTTCCCCCATGGATTAATAAAATGCAGTTGAATTGAATTTTAAAATATGTTTGTGCCTTATGTAATACTGAGCTGTTCAGTGTTATGGATGTCCCATCAACGACTTCTGCCATTAAAAAACATAAAATGTGTTAGTGTCTTTATTAGGCAAAGCCAGTTTGACAACCTGAAGCATAAGCATTGTATTTTCTAAAGGGTTACTGCAATATTAATGCTCAAATGTGTAAGTCAAGTAGAAAACATGATATATTTCACTTTATAGGAGCTAGAAGATAAATATTAGATGGAATTTTAATGATTTGAATATAAATAGGAATTCCAAAGTCTCTACAAATATTTAACAATGTATTTGAAAGGAAGAATGTGATGGAAGTACTTTTTTATACTAAATTTAAGGGTAAAGATAACTTTTATTATGTTCTGCAGTTTGACAATACTGTTAGTAATAATCTCATAGTTCATTTCTTAAACAATCCAGTCTGTGTAGAAAAGCACTAAAGTTTCCAATTTTGTAAATGCAGATGAGTTACAAAAATACATATGAAATTGTGTTTGGTTCATCCTTGCTTTTCATTTTGAGGATACCTAGAATGAGAGCTTTCTAAGCACAGTTATTTCTGGCACTATTCAGGAAACTACCAGAAGCACTTGACATCATGATCAAGGAATATAAACTCTTTGCTTGCCAGTACTCCTCTCCTAAAGTTCCTATCTTAATCATTCCTCTTCTCCTTCTACTAATTTATGAGGTTAGGGAGAGACATTTGAATAAGCTTTAATATGTTTTATTTTACCATGAAAGGACTCTCAGCTAAAAATGTGATTTGACATTTTACATTAAAAGAAAGCATGCAAAAAATTACTATATTAGTGGAGATATAGCTGTGTTTGATTTTCTTCCATTTTCAGGCAAAAGTGAAAAATATTTTCATTTTCCAAAAGTAATTAAATGGAAATATTTTTGTTTTAATATAATTAAATCTTTTTGTCCCAAAACAAGATTTTTAAAAACTTTTTTCCTTTTCTTGTTTATAATTTTAGCAAATTTCAATTTAAGAAGATTTGTGAATGAAGCAATAGTTCAAAATGAAAAACAGAAATGTTGAGAAAATATTGAAATAGACACTTAAACTGCTTTCTTCTCTGATTTTACTTTGTTACCTCAGGTAGAAATAGCATGATTTCACAAGTTTTTAATAATCTCATCAATATATTTAGTGATAAAGTTCAAAATTCTACATGGAAAATACTGTAGTTTTCACTACTTAATAGATTAGAAATATATCTCCTTAATGCCATATTAGAAAGTGATTTCTTAGAATCAAGCAAGAGATTTAACAAACACATCTCATATCTAAACAATCTAAAAAACATTTAGGCAGCAAAATCATTTTACTGTTAGATCAGCATGGCTTGTCCTTAAGCGTGTAGGCATTCTTATTATTTACTATCTATACAAAGCACTAGTTGAAGTGCTCATAACATCTAAATAATTAGATTAATAATCATTAATAAAAGTATTACTGATTTTGCACACATACTATACAGACTTTTTTTTCAAAAATAGTTATTACTAGTTTTAGCACTATTATTAATTTAGTGATATATCCATCAGCACAGATAAAATCTATTCCATTCTATTTCTATTTTTATATCACTTTCATAGATGTAATAATGAGCAGCTTTAGGTGATGTATAAAGTATCATTATTAATATTTTTCCTGAGTTTTGTTCTCTCTCTTTCTAGATAATGATTACTGTAATATAAGATTTTTTTATAGAATAAAATGTAAGATATCCTTGACTAACAATGCATCAAATGACCATTTAACTGTTTAGCTCCTGTAGATCTTTGAATCTTCGATTTGTAGCAAGTATTGGGATGTCAGCTATCTTTATGAGTATTTGTCTTATCATTGCAAAATTAATTTATCTCCTTTCCTAGTAGAGCAGCCACAATAGTAGCTTTTATCAAAGCTCTTGTTGAGTTGGAAAGGAGTTGTCTTAGTAAGAACTACTAACAGCATATTATAAATAACTCAGGGGGTCATGCAAAGAGTTCTTTATGAGCCCAGACTAAAGACATTTTAAACCTGGCAAGAAAACAAAGCATGTATACACTAGCTGTAAGGTTGTTGATCCATTTCTGTAGTTATTGTTTCTTTTGTGTCCATGCTTCAATTCTCATACATTTAAAAAAAAAGAAAAGAGATAAATAATTAAAAGTTTGAGATCAAATTGACACCCCGTTATTGAAAGTGTACAAATGAAACAGAAAAACACACTGGAGTCCAAATATCTCAGTGTTGTAAAATTACCTTAAAAGAGCAATGAAATTTAAATGTAGATGTAATCAATAAACATCACAAAAAGCAAATAAAATTCTGTGTATTGACTGACTTTTTTTGAGAAAGGTAAACTTAATATCAAGAAGTTAGAAGCATACTGCACCTTTTAGAAAAATTAACATATTTCTTATCTCCTAGAGAAACAGCAGAACAGGCTTCTATGAAGAATTATGGAATCTGTAATTAGTTTAATTCATTTTGCAAATGAGATTACATTCCAACTTCACCCTCTTGTTCTCCCTCCACCCCCCAACATTTAGTACTTTGTAATTACTATGAATAGAATTTATAAAAGGATTTGATTGCTTAGCTCCTTTTGAAATCACAGCCTTGCCATGAGTCTGTAAATCACAAGCAGTGGGCCTAGCTACATTTTCAGGCACGATCATACGCAAGGGTGGAGGTGAATGAATGGAAGCATCTCCTGTATAAGCTGAGGAGATACCTGCCTCAGAAGCTTCTCTCTGAACACCAGTACCAGCTTTCCAGGACTTCCTGAGTACCTGTCAGATAGTCCTACTCACTGGTATGTTTTGTCACAAATGTAACTGCAGCAAAATCCCATTTTATATTTGGATAGTGTCAGCATGTAGCTTTTTCTATTACCTTTTTTTTTTTTTTTAAATCACATTAGTTGGTTTTAAGTGATGTTTCAGTAAGGTCTGGTAAATGCTTGAATTGGGTGGTGCAGTAGAGTAAGGCAAGATCTTGGAAAGATGCTGGCTATTCATAGACCAAAAATTCTAGAATTCAAATGTTACTTTTGGCAGTTTTTCACTTTTTTCTCTTTTTTGTCTAGTCTGTATATTCCTGAGGAAAAATCATATTTCACTGTTTGTGTTGATGCACTGTTTAGTTCATACTCATCTCACCTTATTAACCTTGTAGTAACCATGTACCTCTGTATCATACCCTTACCTGTATATTCTCCCATGTATAGCCCTGTGCTAATCCATCCCATTGTCTTTACCCATTTTATTTACCAATGAAATAGAAGTACCAGCATGTGAGCACAACAGTCCATTTGGTTCAACAGCCGTACTGCTACAGAAGAAGGTAGCATTTGAAAATGCAAATAAGATCATGCTGGCATCCTCCCTGAACTGCACTGAAGCATGAAGCAGTGAAGTCTGAAGCTCGGAAAACCTTCAGTGGTACGACAGAATTACTAGTGGCAGAAATATTAGAAGTACAGGCAGTAGCTCAGATGTGAGTTCAGTAAATGCTGATGCTCAGAGCAGAAAGCTGCCCTGGGTGATGCCATTTCCTCTGGAGATACAACTCATGTCTTCTGCAACGGGACAGGTTAGAGGTAAGGTGGAGCAGTCAGGCAGTTTTCTGATATAAAGAGGACGTAGAAATAGTATCAAACCCCAAAATGAGAATGTAGATGTCACTAAAGTTAGCTTATTCAATTGGATTGAAGAAAATTCCTATGCATCCCTTTCATAAAAACAGTTAAATGGTTTAGCTGAAATACCTGGAATAGCTTAAATGACACTAGAAATACATGGACATCAATTCACCAATTTTTTTACAGAGCTATAGAAAATAAATCAGCCAGAATGCAATAAATAACTGTATTGAATTCCTGACACAAAAAGAACTAGAGACGGACTTTTGTCTAAATTGACAAGTGGCTTTTGGTTTTGTAAACACAACTTCACTCTTTCTAATAAATGTGTCTAAAAATCTTATTATGTCTGAAAATCATATCACTCAGCCTAACCCCCTCCTAAATTTGGGAAGAAATCCCCTGCTTCAAAATTACCAGCATCAAGGTTTTAAGTGTTTGATATTATTTAAATGCACAATGAATTGAAGATGCAACTATTTTCAGATGCAGAATTACTTACAAGTTAGAAGATCAAATTAAAGCTCTTTAGTTGAACTGAACGCCTGTGTGGGGTCTGTTATACTAACTGAAGAGTAGAAAGTGAGGAAGAAGAAAAAATTTAGTGATTACTATGAAAAAAACTACTGTAAAATCAGATTATATTATGGCTCATTATTTTTGTTCTTAACAGCAATAACATCACATTTTCCAACTCTTCACTCAGTTTTTATGATCATGATTGTTATTCTCAGTGTGGGTACTCCTGAAGAGCAAATCTTTCATCAAATGTTTGTATCTCTTTGTACATTCAAAGTCTGATTTCTTTAGCTCTTTCAAGATCACACTGAATTGTTTATAAAGACTTCTCATGGCAAAGTCCAAACCTGACTACGTATTTTGTTTAGGACAAATGGATCTGGAGATGTGGATCAGAAGGACCTGCCAAGGGCCTTCCTTATAGCAGGCTCTCTCTAAAGGGGAAAACAGCTAAGATATAAGTACAAGATGATGATCTCAGAAATTTCTTCTTTAAACACAAAACAAAACAAAACAAAAGAGCAGCTACACTCATGTGTATGTCTTTCCTTTGGCATGAAGCAGTGTTTAGAGTAAATAGGAAGAAACATACTTTTATTAAATTACAATTAAGAGAGTTCCTCCACATACCTGGGCAGATGCTTGACAAGCTGTAACTTGATGGTATGTTGATGTTGATGCCCCATCCCTGGAAGTGTTTAAGGCCAGGTTGGATGGAGCTCTGAGCAATCTGGTCTAGTGAAAGATGTCCCTGTTGGTAGCTGGGGTGTTGGAACTTGGATCTTTACGATCCGTTCCAACCCAGGCCATTCTATGATTCTATGATTACAGCGGCTGTTAGTTCTCACTCTTAAAATTCCAATTTGCAAAGGTGCTGAAGAGATGTTTGACTAACATGGTTTTTAGCTTTTAAAAAATATGTCTTTCTTTCAGTGAACCTGGAGCCATTCGTGCAAAGACAAAGTTAAGGAGATACAAAGGTACACTCAGAAATTATGCTGATAATTCTGTAATTCTGAAAGTATTGAATGCCAAAGGTAAAGTGCTGAATATTGGTTTTGATTACTTGAAAAAATGCCTTTGGAGAAAAGAAAATTCATGTGTGACTTGACAATAGTTTTGCACACTGCATTAGGTTTTAGTGCACTTATGCTATGTACTATGCTAGTATACCATGGGTCAGAATCTGTCTAACTATCTTCTGGGTGCCAAGATTGTACAGCAAAAATGTACAGTTTCTCTTTGAAACCCAGACAGGAAACAGAAGAAACTGAAATCTAGGCAAAACAGTAACTCTTACTTACCCACCCTGTTACCTTCATTATTGTGTAAAGAGTACGAGTACGGAGATTACAGGGGGGTCAGTGCTTTCTGTATGTAGAAAACATCAAATTACGAGTACTGCTTCGTTTGTCCCATCACTTTTTACTTTACTTGAATACACATTAATGTATATTTGATGAAGATACGTAGAGGCCACACAATTGTACCTCACCAGAGAAGACAACTTTTCTCTACTAAATCTGTCACATCTCAGCTTTTTTTTGTACAAACCAGATCTGTAAGTAAACTTTAGCAAAGTCTATAAACGTTGCATTTTCCAACAATGAAAATATGATATGAAACGTGAACAACAGTGTTGTTCAGGGCAACAGTCAAGGCACTGCTGATGAGGGAGTGCATCAAAAACCCCACCCCAAACAAAACAATCAAGTAAGAAAAGAAACAACAACAACAGAAAAAAACAACCCACAGGAAGAAGCAAAGGTAGTCACTTCTTTTCATCTTATAAATTAGGTTCAACTCTAGGGCAAAAGGAGTAGCATAGCAAATTGTGAAACATTTGAGTTTTTCAGCTTTATTCTGTTCAAAGGCTTCCTTAATCCCATTTGAGGAAAAAGGTACTTTTTTTACTTAAAACTTCAAAGATACAATTTCTTTGTAAGAATCAACTTATTATTTATGACCAAACAGAAGTTGCTTTTATCCTGATCCTCTCATAAATTACATGTTCCTTTTTAATTTACTCATCTATTTAATTTTTTTCTTTACTTCATGTTTCTTATCATAGCCTAAAGTCTCATTCAGTTGCTCACTACTGTCTCTGATTACTATTCCTGTGCTACTTTCCTTGAGTTTGCTAAAGTTTGAGCTGTAAAAAAGTGTCCAATCAAGATTCTCTTTTTCTTCCAGATGGCTAGTCCACTAATCTTCTACCACACATCACCCATTAATCTTATGAGAAATTCCACTTAGCCAGTGTCATTCCTGTCATCCTCTACTTTTAAGCAGCACAAACTCTCTTGATACTTAAGTCTACTCCTTCTTTCTTTCTTTTTTTTTCTTTCTTTTTCTTTCTTTCTCTTTCTTTCTCTTTCTTTCTTTCTTTTCTTTCTTTTCTTTCTTTTCTTTCTTTTCTTTCTTTCTTTTCTTTTTTTCCTCCTGAACGTGGACAAAAATTGAATATTGACTGAGATTTATTATATGTACCTATATTTATTTGATCTAATTAACTCCTGCATCAAACTTAGTGTGTCTTTCTGTGTCAGGAAACATTTCTTTTTTTGGTCTATTAGTAATATTTCTCTCGTATTAAGAAACCATTTACATTTCAGATGCTTCAGATTGGACAATGTTCTTTAGTTTGCTTTAGTAAAGCTAAGTGTAGAACTCCAATTGGAAATTTATTCCAAATCATTATTTGGACTTCTTTTAGCCTTTCTTTTCAGCCTAAAGAAAAAAATAATAATATATCAAAAACTTGGTCCAATAAAATGACAGCAGGAAAATTAGAGGAGGGGAAGATAATATTTTTAGGTTTTTAAAGGCTTCAATACATGGGCAGAATTAATTATTTTGAGAATGATCATGACCACACACATGATAATTAAAGAAAAATAACTTTACAATATGTAAAAATTTGTAAGTCATTCAAGAACTAATGCTTGCACTGCATCTTTGATTTAACAATAGGGATGTTTTTGTTGTGTTCATAGAAGTGTATTGTTGTTTATACAAATTATTTGATTTCTATCTCTCACTACCAGTTTGGAGGAGACTGGGGTTTCTTTTGTTTGTTTTTTGTGTTTGGTTTTTGTGTGTCGGTTTTGTTTTCTTTTCCCTGAAACATGTAATGTTCTTGCAAGCCTATTCCTTGTGGAAAATGGAGGGAGAGGATAGAGGATAAAAGAGGGGGAAAAACGCAGCTAAGCAATAGGGGTGTTGAGCAATTACTGTAACTACTGTAGCATGTTATCCCATTACTGCTAAGTACGGAAGTTACTGAGCTTTTCCTTCCAAAATGTCATGTCAGACAAGACCTGGATTACAGTTGAATTTTTTTAATCTTCGGAGTAGAGAAGTCCAACATTTTTATAATAGGATGTGAGCAGTGATACTTTATTGTCAATGACAATGCTACAGCTTTTCAGTTAACTCTGGCAGTAGCTGCGTTTTCTATCTGACATTTGGCATAGTGAGTTATTTAAACTTCATTTTCAAGACATTATTATTAACAATATATTTCTCTGAGATCATATCCTAAACATTGCTCATCATCAATGTACATTGCTTAGGATGGGGATATAAATCTATTTGTAACCTGTATTGATGCCTTATTTGATGTTTTGCAGAACTTCTTAATTAAACAAAGCTAAATATGACCAGTACTAGAGATGAAAACCAAAGCACTACAGGGCTTATTAGTAGTTCTGTATTTACTATGAATCATTCACAGCGTCATCTAATGGGAGTTTCAATACTGGACGGCAAGAATTTCGCAGCCTGACAAAGTAAACAGAAAATCAAGACATTGATGGACAAAGATCAGCAGGTCTTTGTACCAAAACCATAAGCTCTAACATGGTGGCTAAATTTGAAAATGTATGTTTATGTTCTCTCTACTTACATGCTGTGCTTGGTAACAATTAGACACAGTGGGACCAATTCTATTGTCTCTTATTGATGACATCTGACAAAGG
>NW_020897704.1:6788765-6863471 GCF_003984885.1 Neopelma chrysocephalum
GGGAAGGTAATGGAGAAGATTTGTGAGTTGTATTGCTCACTATAAAGTTAAAAGTTCATGAGGATCAGTTAGCACATATCTGAATTTGATTTTTTTTTAGATTGAAGTGTATCAAAACCATAATAAATAGCACTGAATAAAAGAGACATTGTCCACTTCCTTCCTTTGTTTCTTCTCCTTTTCTTTTCTTACTTTTCTTCTCTTTTCTTTCTCCTTTGAAAAAGTCTCTAAAAGATACTTTTAAGCATATTCTAAAATCTTTATCATCCATTATGTTATTCAGGGAGAAGAATATTCCAAATCAAATGGATCACTAAGAAGTTTGAAAACACCCCAAAAAGAAGAGGAACATGTGTATGGAACACTGAAAAATAATAGACTATGCTGCCACCCAAAGGCTCTGTTGAATAGATTGGTTGGATTTGTAATATACTAATATAAGTTTCCAGGTGAAATAAAGACTTAGCTAGTTATTTCTTGGTTGGCAGTTCATATCATTAATTTACCAGTAATTTCATTAAATATTTTGTGAGCTTTACTTTTAACTATGAAGTGGCTTGTGATTCTTCTGCAATATTTTTTTTTAATTGTTAAACCCCACTTTTGTATTTTTTTTTTTACTTTTATCAGATTTTTTTTATTAGGGTTCTATCTGCCTCAGATTCAATAATAGTGTTTTCTCATTATATAGCCTTCTTTTTCACCGGGCAGAGAGTGTAAAATTGTAGCCTTGAGTAGAATTGGTGGTATCCACTTGGAAATAGGAATGTATATCTTAGGTTTTTTCTCATTTGTACAGAGTGATTGATTTGGATTCCACCTGATAACTTAGAAACAGTTCATCTCCTCATTTCTTTATAGGTGTTTTCTTGTCCTTAACATATGCATGTCTAATTTATCTAAGTGTGACATATGGCTTTCCAGAATGCTCAATTTGTCTGGAAACTTACGTGTTGTAGACAGATTTGGAAATCCTGCTCTGCTCTTTCTTCTACTGTGTCATTGAGTGATTGTGTGCTGTATAGTTTGACAACCTCTTCTATCAGCTCATCAGCATAACCTGCAACATGCATAATAATTACAACTTCATTTCAGGAAATACATGAGAAAGGGTCAGAAATGTGTCAATCTGTCTAACTCCTTCTTCCACCACATCTGTTCTACTTAGTAGTTGAACAGAGTGGGACTGCCTTATAAAATAATAATGCATTTTTAAAACTGGACTAATCTTTTGGCTGTCACACTGCTCATTCAGCATTATTCTATAATGCATCTTTCTGAAGATTTCTTTATAAAATCCGATATTTTAATAATAATATATGAAAATCATTGTGATCACACCACCGCACACACAGCCCCATACTCCACCAAGGCTTGAATCATATCGATACAGATAAAAAGTTCTGTGTCAAAGTTCCATGTAAAATTTAGTATTATTTTGAGCGCCACAGTTAATGTTAACATTAATGTTAACATTCCTGTCATAAATGCCTTGCAGGTTTTTGAAGTGTGTTATAGACATCTACTATGTTATAAACACATCACCAAGTGTATATAGGTAAGTAGGTAAAAAACAATAATTTTATTTTCTTTCTGCAGTATATAACAATTGATTTCATGAAATGTCTCTAGCAAATTTATTAACATCTTTTTGAATGTGACTTTTAGATAAATTATTCAGTTTAAAAGCTTTATGTATACACAAATTTTATTATTGCTATTTTATCAGTGCTCATTAAAACATATTTTCAATGTATTCCAGTAAACCATTTTTTGTCATTAGACTTCGTTCTTCTCTTTAAGTATACAATAGGTAGACATGAACATTCCTCATATGCATTGTGTAGTTTCTATTAGAATATTACCTGTTATTGCTAAAATTGATACAAAAAGTAATTTTGATTCTGTTTTCTGATAAGCGTCAGGAAATTCTTAAGAAAATATTATGTGTGATAATTCTTTATTTCTCTATTTAAACTTTCAAATTCAATTGAATTTTTTTTAAGCAAAAGATCAAAGATGACTTGCAGAAGCAGGAACATCAAGTTGTAATTCATGCCCATAAACAAGTATATGCAAATACTCCTCAGAAATTGTCAGAGCCTACAGAGAGGAACTTCTTAGCATACTTGAAATTAGAGCCCTTTAAAACTGCAGGGAAAACTATCTTTCTCACAATAAAGCTGCAGAAAGGAAAGCTGACATTGCAATAGACTTGTCAGAGCTATTTTATAACAGGTGATCTGTTTTCCATCTGATGAGAAAGCAAACATCAAGGACACTGTCCTACTTGGCATTTTTGTCAGAGGTTCCAGAGAAAAAAATAGTTTTAAAGAAAAGCAAGCTTCTTTTTGAGATTTTGATTTACACTGAGCAACAGAAATGTTAAATGTTAAAGTGAGAGGGATGATGAAAAACTGTCTTCAATAGATTTGGTTTTGTGTGAGTCCCCCTGGTAGAAAAACAACCACTGATGTATTTTTCTTTTTCAGTGAGGGGAAAAAAAAAAAAAGAGCTACAGATAAGTTATTTAACAAACTATGTGCTAACATTTTAATACAATAATTAAAATATATTGACATGCCATATCAAAAGAGTGTTAAACAGTGAGCCTTGTATAGATATAAAGCACATCCTTGGTGACCAAATTCTGAGTTCCTTAAATTCATACAAGCAATCATATTGGAAATAATTTTAGAATCAAATTCTAGTCTCTATTTTTCTTTCCCCCTTTTTTTTTTTTTGCTTGGGGGAGAGTGCAGGGGTTATTATTTCACACCAGCAACATGCATCAGGAGACGATGCCATATTTTGTTATTCAAATGTTGCTGAGTTGAAAGCACACAGATAAGATCTGTAAATTGTAACATGGAGAATTTGATATCTGAGAATCTGATTGATATTCTTCAGAACAAAAAAATTACAGGGCAATGTCTGATTGAAAAAGAACTGCTTTTCTCTCCTCCTCTTGTTTGAATATATATAGATATATAGTGTAGTTCTGACAAGTATCTGAGAAACTCAAAATATATCTATGTATCTGTGCATATATATATGTAAATGTATGTGTATGTTTGGATATGCATGGTCATAATTTTAAATCTGGAGACAAGTTTTGTTCTCCAGTGGCCACACAATTTTCTTGGTTGCCTTTTTTTCCATCATCACAATTTTAGAGAATATTAAGTTTTTGGTGCAGTTGAGGAGTTGAGGAAGTCATGTGGTAGTTTATGACAAGGATGGCATCAAGTTATTTTTTAATTACTGTACAGTTTTGGTGGGGTTTTTTGTTGGTTTGGTTTTTTCTTTAGATCATTGTTGGTATTGCTGTGCAATAAACCCAGTGGGTACCTCTGGGAGTTTTGTTCCTTTTTGGATCTTGAAGTTAAACATATTAGTTAGATTCTCCTGTACCCTTTTCTCTAAGTCCTCACTCTTAGACAAACACCTAGGTCAAAATTTCATTATACCCAGAAAATCAGACTGAATTTTCTTTGTTTCATTCAGTATTTTTATTTTTCATCTAATTCTACAATTAGTACCAATATCCTTCTAATACAATGAGTTTGTCAGCTAGCAAAAAATATTTAGCTGTATGACTTGAAATATATAAAGTATGTTGATTTAATTTCATCATATCTGATATTTTGTTACATTTAAACAATATTTAATTTCTTCTTGAGTTATAGGGTGCAATTTTCATCCTTTTAAGAGAGCAAGGATTTTTGAAGTCAGTAATAGTGGTGCTATAAATTAGACTAATGACAGTAATTGTACTTTATTTTGATTCACTGATAAGATCTTAAGGAATAAACAATAAACTCTTAGCTCATATACAGAGTGTGTTTGCTTTTGCTTGTAACAGGATTTTTCATGTAACAGGTGGACCTGTCTTCTTTTCTAGGAATATCAAGTCCACAGATCAGGAGTGCCACTCAGAAGCAAACTTTAAAGTGGAGAGTAACATGCTAGCAAGTGCCTAGATGTTCTCCATTTTTAACTCATGTTTTTATTGCAGAAAAACATGAAGTAGCTAATTAACAACTCGTAGACTTTTAGACTTTAAAACTTGTTTGTGTTGATCAGGCATAACAAACCCTTCACAATTCATTGTAACAATTAAGTATCATGTTTATATGGGTTGTAGATCAAATTCTTCTTACTTCTTAACAAATTCACATTCATTTTGAAGTATAATCAAAGAAAAGGATAAATATTCGTCTTTATGATAAAAATGTATAAAACTCTTAAGGGCAAAAATTAAGAGAAAATTAGTAGTTGAGACTTAGTCAGCTTTGTTTAAGCCTTGATGTATACCTCAAAAGATTCTGTACTACTCCAGAGTAGACTTAATCAGAAAATTAACATTCTGACAAGTCCTCATGCTCCAAGCAGAAAAAAATTAAACAGTGTCTTGCTTTGTCAATGTGCTGGTTTGTAAGTGCTTTTATAACACTTTCCTGTTCTGCTCTTGGTGGCTAAGAGTAGTATTCTTTGCTTCTTCAAAGCACTAAAAACTATTGCCAATTGGTCAAATTTTAAAAAATAAAAAAACAACTTACACTCCCACAGTCCCCTCAGATTAAAAGGAATCTTCTTGATTTAAATCAATTTGTAGCTCTTTGCCTACTCGCTCAGCATGCATGTAAAAAATGCCCCCACAAATTTCAACAAGGACACACTCAAATACAATAAAATTCATTGCATTTGAGCAGAATTTTGTGGGCTAAGAGATGTACTCTTTTGTTGTTTGTACATACTATTTATCAAATATTTGAAAGCACTTCTGTGAAATGCTTTCTGCATGATGAAGTTAAAGCCAAATTTTGATCATCTAATTTGATAAGGAAATATGAATAATTTTTTTTCATGGTAGCTTTAATGATTTGATACCAGATAAGTATGTCCAATACCTCCCACTGCTTTTTTTCTTTGTGCAGTGATATGATTGAGTAGTGTTGTTACTCAATAATATACTTAAGGTTCTTTTATTAAGCTTTTTAAAAAAACGTTCCTTAAATATATAATATGACTTTACAAGTGTGTAGTCCTATGTCTCATCTAAGCCTCTATTTCTCCCACCATGTTTCTTTCCCCTCTAATGATAGATAGTAGTGCAGACAAGAATAGTCATCTTCCTGTGATCAGGACTTTACATGATTCTAACAAAGGAAAGCATGCACATCAAAGGGTTACATTACAAGACAGTATAAGATTATACAGAATAATTAGGAGTTTATTTTACAGAAGAGCCCTAAATATGTCTTTAGGCATGTAAGATATTTTCTAAAGCACTGAAGCAGATTATGTATCTAACTCCCATTGACTTTAAGATAGCCAGATGTCTTTGGGAGCTGTGAAACAGAAAATATGATGAGAGATGATGTTTGAATTACCAGAACAGAGTGATACCTCTAATGTTATATATAAGAACTGATGTGTTTAGCTTGTGGACAATGACAGTTGATTGGCCAAAAGTGAAAGATCTATGGAAAGACGGAATAATTTAAAAGATAATTAATGACATCTGTGCATGTAAAGTATGAATCGAATTCCTAATGCTATTATGAATACCCTGTGATGAATACCATAGCCATTCCAAAAAGTCAGGATACAGTTCTTCAAAACTTTCACTTTTATCAGGTGTAATTTACTTCATTAAATTTTTTAAACAATGACAATAGAGAAAATTAAATCAAAAATAGGAACAAAAGCTTATCACAGGTAACACAACGACAGTTTCATCTTACTGTAGTGATGCTAGCTTAAAACTAAGGACAAAATGCTAAGGACAAAACTAAGGAGAAAAGAAAGGGCTTGGTAAATTTTGTATGCACTATTTTATGGTCTACTAATTTTTTATGCTGTAAAAATCACACAAGTAACATCTGAATAAAACAGGTCTATCAGACAGAATTTTTTTTGGTGTTGTTTTCAATGCAATTCACAAAATTTGGCTCTTGGTTCCCAAATAGTGTCCACATGAGACCATGCTCAAAGATTTTTCTTTTGCTTAAAAACTTTGGAAAAAAAAAAAGCAGCAAAACATAAAAAAAGAGAAGGATTTCCTGTCTTCAAGATCTGAATTGCACAATTTCAATGAACAGTGCATCAGACAGTGGAAATTTTTCCACTCTGGGATTTTTATCAGACTGTAAAACTACCCACTACATTTGGCACAATCAAAAATGCAGCACCATTTTTAAACAGAAATTATCAGTTTTAAAAATTTTAAATAAGAGATCACTGGGGTGACTGGGAACACTACAGATTACTATCTGACATCCCATGGAGTCTGTCACCTCCTTCTTTTCCTTACCAGTGATAGCAATTCCATATGTCTCTTCCTGAGCAAATTTTTCTCTCAGTGTCAAGGCCCATACTCATGTGATGTTCATAAATAGTATGTTTAATATGTTTCTCTGTGTTTTCTCACCAAAGAAGGTCTCTCTCTCTTTCTTTCTCTCTCTATATGTACGTATATATATAAATCTGATTTAATACTAATTCAATTTTTCCCTATTACAAAAGTATTTTTAAAAGCAGGCAAACAAAAACAGTAAAGGCTTTCATGGTAAAACACTCACTTAATGAGATATGTGAAACAACTTCATTTCCTGTGTACTAACTCCCTGGTCTACAAATTACAACTTCCTTCTGTCCAATACATCTGTTATTCTTGCAAAAATAAGATATTAAATAAACAGAGCATAGAAACAAGTGAAATATGGCCTAAATTCAGAGTTTTTCCAACAGAAATTGCTCCATTTGGCTTGAAATCACAGCTTCTTTTCACAATAGTAGGTCTCATTTGTAAGAAAGCTTCAAAAATGTAGCTTTCAAGACACGGAAACCACAAATTCATCGCCACTTCCCCCATAAACATGTTCACATCCACAATGCTAATAAGCCACATCTCTGATGAATTTGCCTTAACTCCCTGGCTACTGATGTTGTGTGAATACCTGGGGATACAAAGGGCTGTGGCATATACACAGATTATCTGTACAGCTCAAGTGCATTAGGAGTAATATATCTCATGCTTTTGAAGTAACATTTGTGAATTTAGTGTATTTGAGCACAATAGAGAAAATATAGTTCTTGTAACTCTCTACAGTGATGCAGAAAATTTCCTTTGCGGAAAAAAAGACAAAGTAGACCAACATATGATATACAGATGAAGGACTCTGAGGTTAGTTCGGTTGGTCAGAGCATGGTGCTAACAGCAGCATGCCTGTCTGGGCCATTCACTTAAGAGTTGCATTTGATGATCTTTGTGGGTCTCTTCCAACTTAGATGATTCTGTGACTCTGTATAGGTGAATTTCATCTTAGAACAACTAAAGATGCTCTTTGTATGATTTATATAATCTTTTTTGCCTGTTTTTCTATAGTAAGAGTTTCCACCCCTCCATTTTCAGTAGTAAGAGAATTCATTTCAGGGAAAGAATTTCCTCAAATTTTCTTATTCTGTCACTTTCTCAACCAACCAAATAGTATTAACAATTTCTTAAACATTGGAACATCGCCATTTTGGGGCAATTTATAGATTTCTTGTTTCTGCTCCTTCCTCTTTCTCATACTAGAGCCAGACACGAATTTTAATGGTATCTTTGTTTATTTTACTTGAAGTCGTTTTGAAAAATCATCCTGTTCTAATCTTAAAAATGTGTGTTGGTAGATATCTGATCACATTTCTTTGTAATTTTTTTCTTTTATCTTCTGCCTAATTACGCGTCTGGAGTAGGGAGTTATGTGACCAAACAAATGTGCTTTCTTACTTAATAGTACTCCCATTGAGAGAAATATAGGTAATAGCTGTTTAGAGATCAGACACTGTTTTCAAAGCAGAGATTCTTCCAGTAAAGACAGGAATGATAAAAAATCTATAGGTTTTTCTTTACAGTTAATTAAGCATTTACAAGTTTTTGTTTTGGTTTGGTTTGCTTTATTTTCTTGTTTTTGTGTCAGAAAAATCAATGCAGTTGCAAGATAAAAAGTTTTTCACTGGTATATTTTTATCTTACTCCTTCCTTCCACTTCTCTGTGTGAATATGACTACATTTTTCATTATCCAATTCAGGTCCTTCAGGCTTCAGAATAGCTCTCTGATGCAACAATTAATAGTCAATTTAAATATAAATATCAGGCTATCTCCAGTTCTGGCTAGAATCATTGATTTAATTTCCTAATGACAGAAGAATTAAGTAATAGGCCCTAAGTAGGAATGCAAGCAATCATGTGAAACCATGTGCCAAATTGATATTTCAGCAACTCTGATAACTTATTAGGATGATGGCCATGAGATGTCACAGACCTGAATCATAAATCTTCAGTCTGCTGCTTTCCTACTTCTTCTTTAAAATAAGTTTTCTATTATAAAATTAATTGGCATTTGTGTTGACAGTCAGTGTCATCTTCAGTAGTGTTTAAATTAAGAGACTCACAATGCTACTAAATACTGTGAAAAAGTAAAGCAAATAATCTTGCACAATAAACAGGCAGATAAAGGAGGCTGGAATTCGTTTCACAGAGGGCCAACCCAAGTCTGACACATCAATAAAGTTCATTCATGGCAGGATACAGCACTTAAGTACTGCAGAGTCCTATAGATGGAGAATTTCACAAAAAAAAGGAGTAAATTGGACAATTACGTATAGAATTGCAAGCCTAAAAGCACAAATATCAACAGGAGCAGAAAACATATGTCTCAAGGCTGAAATAAACTTCTGGCTGCCATGAGAATTTTGGGAAGGAAGTCAGACACATAGAGTAGTAATGAATCTTCTGCAAATCTTCTTCATGATCATGTATGTTTTCAAGTGATTAAAAGAGTCAATGTAATTTTAATAAAAACCAATGTCACTCATGCCTATAGGTTAGATTTTATGTTTTCAAATAAGCAGGGAAATTCTTTAAATTAATTAATGGCTATGCAGTTTAATTATCTGCCATTACTCTCAGTAGCATATTTACCCCTGACTTTAGAAGGATAAAAAAATCATACCTTACCTACTTCCTGAAAAATATTACTGGTCCAATACAATCTTAACAGAAGTCGATGTTTTCCCCATCCTTATAGTGCTCTAGAAATTGACAGAACTGTAGAGGTTTCAGCTAGTAACATCCAACTTGCATACACCTTGTTATACTGCCTTACCCTAGATTCTGTTCCAGAAAGCTAATACAGAGGGGTTTTTTCTTTTCTATTCCTTGTGCTCAACCAAAAGATGTAGGCTTTTCAGATTGTGGTGAATATCAAACAAGCTGGGAATATCCCCTGATAGCAATGGTGCAGCTCTATTACAACCTTAGGATGTTAAAACAGTTCATGTATACAGAGGAAAAATCTCTCTCTAAAATGTAGACAGTGTAACTCCTGAGCAACACCAAGAATCAGGGTCAGTACTCTGAAAAGGATTTGTTAAGCAGTGCATGAAGGCAAGTTACTTTGCAGAACTATGCTGCTGTTGTTCTTCTACATACTATGGTTGCTTGTGGTTTTCTACCATACCTAATGAATCTGGTTTTGGACAAACAAATGCCTCAGAAAGTTAATTCAGAAAATGCGTTTTGAAAATTACACTTTCAGGTACAGACAGGGTGGATACTCGATAAATGAGATGTGTAACTTCCCTGGAGCATTTCTGTCCCAGAACTCATTTATAGGTTTGCAACAACCTTTGTGTGAGGGGAGCACACATTGTTTCTGCTGCAAAAAGAAATCAGGAACTGGATTGTGAGGATGTGCATTTCACTAATGTATAGTGGCTGAAAGCATATTCCAAAAGCTTTACCCCCACCTCCCCCCAAATTCTACAAAGCTAAAAAAATTAACTACAGAAATATGAGTTTCTCTAACACTGTTCTTCTACGCAGTTGTAACATTTCAATAGGTGAACGAAAAAAAACTTGTAAAATAGTGATCAGAGTACCTTACATACTAAAAGTAATAAAATATACCAGTTATGAAGTTTATATTTTCAGAAATGTTTTCAAAGGTTAAAAAATAAATTGAAGTAAATAAATTGGTGTAAAAATGACATATTAGTAAAACAGATACCTCATGCATCCAAAACAAATGAAACCATTTGAGACATTAATTCTTTCCTCAGATACTGTAATGGTTGTATAAGAATTTTCTCTGAATCATAGAAAACTTCACAATTTTCAAAGAAATAATCCCTATACTTTATTATGAGTGAGGTAATTTTAAATAAACAGAATAATTCAAAATGTGAACAAAGGAACCAGAGGGTTAACCTTAATAAAAGGTCAAATTCTACCTACAGATACATGAACTTTGAAGAATGCTCATGGGCAAAGTTTAGGCCCTAATGTACATAGTACAAATTTAGCAAATATATAACTGAAACTATGGCTCTTTAAAGAGATTTCAGAGTCATGTGTGTTAACTGTGCTGCGTGGGGAATAGGTCTCTGTGAGAGAACTTCAGAGAATTGAAAGTAATTCGCTGTTGGAGGTAATGATAGTCCTGAGGATTTCTGACAGTTTAGGGTGACATGACTGAAATAGTTTATTAGCATATAGCTTACAATTACATTTATGAAAATTATTTCAGTGTGGAATTATACGGAAAGTTTTTTTGTGCTCTGATATTATGACTATTCAATATTTCTTTAGATCTACCATTTTGTTGCATATTATATTGCCAGACTTCAGAAGTGAGGATTGAATATATCAATATTTAGTGTAAAATTAATTTTTTATTATTATTATATTTAGAGTTCAACAATGCTGTAAGGGGTTTTAATTTTGTTATGTTTGGGTGAGCAAGGTTAGCAACAGATGCTGTAGGTAGTTTTACCTGCTTGATTGTTTGTTTGTTCGTTTTTCCATTACTCTTTAGAAAATGTCTCTTGTAAAAAGTGTATCATTTGTGGCAGGAAAAATTCTACGGTCCACGTGGTGCCCTACTAGAAATCCTTTCCAGATGAGATTTGTTTAAATAACTGGAAATTGCTATTTGAAAAAAGCAAAAACAACCACAAACTAACAAACAAAGCAACCAAAGATCTCCCAAAACCAGAAACGAAACCAAAAGATCACATGGGGAGGAGACAGTTACTGCTGTGTATTGAGTATGGTGAGTGTTTAAAGTGCTGCAACACTGATTTCTGAGATGAGTGTTACGTTTCCTCATCCACCAGGGAGGAATTAAGAACCGCATCATGGGAAAATGCTTTAGGCAAAAAATTTTGAACAGTTTCTGTGTAGCAAGCTAGGGAGGAAGAAGAAAATAAGGTCTCCATTTGAAACTCTGCCCCTGTGCAGTGAAAGTGAACATAATTTTCTAGTCTACTGTGTAGGACACTCAATAAATGGAATTTTGAAGGTCCCAATCCCCCATTCAAAGCCTGGGTATGTAGTTTAGTATAGTTTATCTTTTTCATATAAAAAATACATAGACAGGCAGTGAAGCCCAGACATATTCCTTGGTTCTTTCCAGAGTAGCAGCAGCTGCTTATCAATCCCCACTGATACTGAGAAAAAGAAAAGAATGGGGATTCCATCTAGAATAAAAGTAAGTCTTGTGACAGCTGGAAACCCATGAGGAAGTAGGGAATTCCAGTTCCATAAAAAACCTACAATGAAGTTGTAATGGTAAACCACCACAGAAGTGGTAGCTGTCATTATGGGGCTCTGACGATGATGAGGTGGTGACAAATAAAAGGAGAGGTTTTGTGTTCTGATTGTTCCAGGAGGCAAGTAAAGACTAGCGGGCAAGTAAGCAGGGTTCCAGAATTACAACCTTGGGTCCTGAGATGCATTAGTTTGAGAGATTTAAATACTTATTTTCCTGATAAGGCAGTTTAACTTCCAAGGTAATACTTCCACATAAACAGTTAGAAACAGGTCTCATTGATTTCACTCGGAATGAAGTTTTCAGATTCCTACCTGTGCTGTGGCGACTGTGAGCTTCTGGCTTCTCTTTCTTTGTGGAGAAGTCCTACTTTTGCTCCTCCTACACTGTGGGCAGAAGTAAAGTTTCTGAAATAGAAATCATAATGGAAGTGTAATTGTGGTGTCATGATATTCTTTTTCACACACTTATCTCTCACGTAAAACCGTATATTCATCGTTCATCAGCGTCCATTCATGGCAAATAAAGTTAGGGGAGTTAGATGCTCCACTAGGTGCCATACTGCTATCCAGTATCTTAGATCTTATTAGTATAGTGATGTTACTCAGAGACTCTGGGTGTACTGTAGGACACTCATTACCTTGCAGTGGTTAGCATTAGCAGAGATTCACTTGTTTGCAGAGCAGAAAACCTTTAGTGACAGATAGTAATGACATTAAGACTTTATTTTAAAAGAATTCATGCAGTCAATGTGTTTTAGCAATGTAGTATATGAATCAAAGCCATGCACAAATTAAGGTTCAGCTGAAGCAACGCTACCTTTAGAGAACAAATTCTTCTTTAAAGTATAAAAAAATCAAAGGCAAATTCTTTGTAGAGATCCATGCATTGATTTAAGCAGAGTGTTTAAGTTGTGATAGTGTTTTACCTGCTATGTATTCTTATCAAGTTGAAGAAATATAAAGTGGTTTTTTTCTTGTATTGATTTTTTTTTATTTTATGTCCCGAACAGAGACCAAAGTAGATATTTTTAGTAATATATTATATAGTACGATTTTAATATGGTACAATAGTGTAAGCATTGTATAATATGTGATGGTTATAACCAGGTATTAGAAAACATGGTGTTAACATAACCTTATTACATTATGGTACTTGGTACTGGCATATTATTTCTTACCATGGATTCTTTCTTTGACCAAAGTCATAACCTGTACTTCAAGCTGCCTTCTGTTACCATAAGCATTTATATGATCACATATTTAATTAAGCAAGAAAAAGAGAACTGCTTCTAGAAAGTAATTCTGAAACTGTATTCTGTTGAGACTTTTTACTGGTTAAATTTTAATTTTACTGTGCTACCTCTTTGGTTTACCATGCAGATACATGAATACATGAACACAGCCTTTTACTTGGTAGCATTAGAGGCCTCCAATACAACTAACTTCATTCAGCCTGCTGGAAATGATATATTAGGTCTCCTGGAACAATCTTTTCTCATGCATAATGTCAAGCTTAAAAAAACCTTTAATACAGTTGTCTAATTCTCTATAATATTTGGAATAAAATAAAAAGGAGACGTAGATACCCGGTGGCAGCTGACTCAACTGTTAGTGTTCTGAGGAGTTATTGTGTAACAGTTTCTTATAAAGGTATGATATACACATCCTAAAAGGTTCATTTCTGAAGGATTAAGTTATTATTCCATATGTTCATAAAAGAGTATATTAATGTGTACAGATTATGCATCTTATGGTAATCAATAAAGACAATTTTTTTTTACTTTGTTCATTACATACTTCCATATTTGGAGCACAGGATTAATTCTTGGAATAACTAGTTATACTTTCATCTCTTGGTTATATATTTGCAGGAAAGATCTGTAACTAATACTAAGATTTTTAACTAATACTAAGATTTTTTTACCTGCTCGTGTTAAAATTGTTGAGATGCTTTCATAATATTTTCCTGCTCTGTAATATGATGACTTTGCAATATTTTTTGTCTTATTTGAGGATCTGGAACAAGTGAATTGATTATAACGCAAGCACTCAGGTAAAAACTCTTTCACGGACCTTTTAACAAACTCTAATACACTGAATTAATCTTAACTACTAGACACAAGGCAGAGTCTGTGTTTGCATTTGCTGTTGCATACTATTTTGCCTCAAACATGATGTCACATTTAACAAGTATCAGGTATCAAATTGCCATTACTCTACTGATATGCAGGCAGCAGGAAACATGAGCCAGCAGTGTGTCCCGGTGGCCAAGAAGGCCAGTGGCATCCTGGCTTGTATTAGCGTGGCTTGCAGGGCCAGGGCAGTGATCATTCCCCTGCACTTGTCACAGGTGTGGCCACACCTCAAGTCCTGTGTTCAGTTTTGGGCTCCTCAGCACAAGAAAGACGTTGAGGTGCTGGAGTGTGTCTAGAGAAGGGTGACGGAGCTGGTGAAGGATCCAGAGCACAAGTTCTATGAGGAGTATCTGAGGCAGCCAGGGTTGTTTAGCCTGCAGAAAAGGAGGCTCAGGAGAGACCTTATCATTCTCTACAACTACCTGAAAGGAGGTTGTAGCCAGGTGGGGTTGGTCAGTTCTCCTGAGTAATAAGTGACAAGACAAGAGGAAATGGCCTCAAGCATCACCAGGGGAGGTTTAGGTTGATTATTAGGAAAAAAGTCTTCACTGAAAGGGTTGTCAAGCATTGGAACAGTCTGACCAGGGAAGTGGTACCTGAAGGTATTTAAAAGACGTGGTACTTAATGACTAAACTTAAGGTTTAGTGGTGGATTTGGTAGTTCTGGGTTAACAGTTAGACTCAATGGCCTTAGACATCTTTTCCAACCTAAAATATTCTAGGAAGCATTATATCACTGTGAGAAGTGGCTTAGGAGAAAAATTCTATTTGGCTTATGCCAGAGACCTGATTCAAAAAAAGAAAGAAGCAAATAAACAATCTCCAAAATAAAATTGTTTGAAAAATGTTTCAAAATAGACTTTTGTTTGTCCTGAAAATATTTAATTTTTAAAATTTTTAGAATGTGTTATGACAGAAAAATAGTACTATTTCCTTTTAAACATCTCTCATTTCAGGGGAAAAATAAAATGTCATGAACTGCTAGTCATTTTAGTACACAGAATTAATATTTTTCAAGCAGTCTCACACTTTCATCTAATAATAACGTATTTCATTATATTCTACCACCTGAAAGTCCCATCTCTATATCATCTGTGAAAAGATGAAAACCCCTCCAGCTAATATTGCAATCACCACATCGCTGAATTATGAATCTTGCTTTCAAACACACGAACTGCTAACTTTGCTTATGTGAGTAATATTAACCAAAAACTATATAAAGATTCAAATTTCACTCAGATTCACTAACAAAGGAACAAACAGTAGAAAGGAATAAAGGAGGGACTGATTGGGGAACCCTGGGTTGGGAACAGGTATTGCTGAGAAATTTCAAATCCTCTATTGGCAATATATAAAACAACAGAATGTATGGAAAGTCCTAGTCAGATTTTTAAATAGTCAGTGTAATTGGGGTGTAAATGTGGGGAATAATATTATGCATAAAGACTTCTAAATCAGCAATGCAGTCAGTGAGAGAACAATTTAAGATTCAAATTTTAGTTCAAAAATATATCTGCCACTGCTTAATCACCTGGAGCTGTTCTTGAAATACCTGTAAGGTACCATGAGCTAACCTTACCAGAAATAATCTGAAAAATATTTTGACTTGTTTTCAAATGAACAAGCAAAATGAAGTGATTTCTCAGTTACAGTATATTTTGTAGGTCACTGCACAGGAAAAAGAGTGAAATATATTTGTTTCTACACTGATGGGGGTCTTTGGAGAAATTAAAACTAGAGCCCATAGTTGGAATTAAGGAGTATGGACTTTTTTTAGTGTTACTTCAGGGTTTTATGCAATGTCTATCTAAGGTAACCTAAATAAATAAGGGACTGATCTCTGAGTCTTATACCTTTTATGAAGGTTACCTCCCATGAAAATTTCCTCTCCATCAGCCATAAAAAAAGATACTGATTCTCATATTTTTTCCTCTGTTGTGATTCAAGGAACTTGCTTTCTTTCAGCAGAGCAGTAGAGCTTCTAAAAAATGGTATCTTTTAATCCCTTCCTGCTTTCCTCGTCTCCATCCTTGTCTTCAACTTGTTGGTTACAGCACACTGTGTGCCAAACCATCAGGCATGGGTTCAAATCCTGGCAGACTGAAGTGATAATAAAATCAAGTCTTCCACCTCCCGGAAAAGTGCACTAAACACTATGCTATTATGAAAATAAGCTGCAGCGTTTGAAAACAGTAACATCATTTGAAAAGAAAGCAGTAACTACTACAGTGTTGTGTGAAGTGCCCAAACTTGTTCCTGCGTGTTAGGGATGCTCTGAAAAATGCTATTAGGTCAAGCCCCTGAGGGAACTTGCAGCCAAGTGTGCTAGTTTCCTAATTCCACTCAGGCAGAGACATTAATATAACAACACATATCTCAGCAGTCTCAAGTTTGACAGATTTATGGCCGTATTCAGGAGAAAGGGTTTCAGGTACTTATGGAGTGCTTAAAATGAAGCTTTATATATGTATATAAATGAATAAGAATATAAGATATCACTAACCTTAGATGGATGTTTGAGTTTTCAAGATCACAGGTTTTGACACAGGTTACTGTATTCTGTCTAGCTATCAGGGTCTCTATGCAGAAGAAGAGGGGAAAAGGGGCAGATGAGGTTAAATCTGTGCTATTGTTTTATTCTGGAAAAAGATTCAAATTTCTTGCAAAAGTATTTCATCAGTTAGTTCAGCTCTCAGATTTCATGACCCAGCTTGCAACTTAGTAGAATAAACCATTTGTGGGTATTTTATTACTTTGATTAAAGTGGCTAATCAAACATTCACCTAAACAAGCATATTAGTACAATTAGTTAAACTAATTATGAACCGAACATTTTTAAGTGAGGTCACAGTAAAGATAGAGCCAATAAATGACTATTTTAAAATATCTAAATCTTCAAATCGAACAGGTAATCACTGAATTACGGGTTTGACATGAGATGAAGTTATTTTATGCTAAGCTTGATTTAGGAAATAGAATTCAGAATCTTTAAAACTGGTGAACAAGCAATTCCAGTCACTGAGGTTATGATTGCCTGCCAGAAGAAAAAGCAAAGAAATTTGCAAGATGTATGTGTTCCTCATTTAAATGTCTGTTCTAAGCTAAGCTATTTGACAAAGGTTTTAAATTTTTAATCAAAGGAACGGTCCACTCTTTGTAGACTTGCTAGTTAGTCATTAAAAATATTATTTTATTTTTTAAAAAATATTTTGTATATCATTTTAACTCCTATGTTTATTGACTTATTTATTAGCATACGCATTTATTTTAGAAAACAACAAGTGATGTTTTTCTTCTAGATACTTGTATTTGTACATAGCTACACCAAAAAAAAGAAAGCCTTATTAAATAAAGTTCAGATTTCTTCTGCTTTGCTGGTGTAAAGAACAGAAGACATTTATGGAAGAAAAGTAAAAATTTGGAGCTATATTTTTTTACTTGATCAGAGTTGGAAACCTATTTCAAGGAAATTCAAGAAATCTTGTTAAAATGCTGACATAAAATTACTCTGAAGTATTTAAATTTAGTCATCACAACAAAACCTGTCTTTTTCTTACCATTGTATTATAAATTCCCTTTAATCATCTTGTTTATTCAGAAGGTTTTATTTGCCCAATCAATTAATTAATTAATATTTATTTTAATTTAAATTAATCACTATGAATGTTTTGGTGGTTTCTTACCTTAGAACTGATCAAAGGCTAAGCATTTTACTAATCAAACTACGACGAAACAAAAGACTTAAATTTAAATTTACTGCGTCTCAGCTAAAGTTTAGGCTTCTTTAAATGCTTAAAGAAGCAAAATGTTTTTCTTAGACAAGTAAAAAGAGTATTTTTTCATGACAAACAAAAGGAATGGACAGGGAATCTGAAGGTGCCCATGAGATATTTCTGATGACATGAAAAACATTGTTGTGGCTTACTGGAGCCAGAGAAAGCAGTTGCAAGGAAAGAAATGGGACCAGAGAGAGAAGGGTGAAAATGTCTGCAAAGGGGAAACCTGACAAACACCAAGGTACATCATGATATGTCCTTCTCTGTCTAACCTCTCCACTCAAAGAATTATGAATCTGCCACATGGAATAAGTTTTAAGTATCTATTAGGCTCATTTCGGAAAGGCACTGTAATCATTTTTATTGAAAAAATTCCACTTAAATAGATACATAATAGTTATTTTTATAATTCTGTATCAGTAATATAATGAATGCTGCCATCCATTGACATATGGAATAAATATCAAGAGTAGACCCTGCAGGATGTCTGATAAAATTCTGAGCTCAGACTGAAGTATAAAGGCTTCATATTTATGTGTTCCAAAGGAACTTAGTTTTTTTCTGTTTTCCTTTGCCTGCACAAAAAGCTTATTTCCTCTTATACTCACAATTTAATTTCAGAATAAGAAACACAAAATGTAAGCAATTTGCTCAACATGACCAACATGAAAAATGCTAACTTTGTTGCCATTATTTGGTCCCTCCTCTATAATAAATATGAAGTGTCATAAGCCTGATTCTTGTACTGAAGCAAAGCTGACACTTTTAGCTCTTCCCAGTAACAGAAGAGACCTGTGGTCTTTAAGGTACAGCTTTTTGGGGATGTAAGTGCTGACAAAGCTGGCAACCAGAGTGATGTGTTCGACCCAGAGTACTGAATTTTTGTAGTGTGCTTTAACCAATAAACCCTTGGTGAAGATGGGATGGCATTTGTTTCCTTACCCCTCACTGAAAATGTGCCATTATGAAATGGATACAAGATCTGAAAAAGCAGGGAGTGAATAAGTGATTTAGCAATCAAGCAGAGGCTGCTGAGAACACCACTCACTTCCTCATTCTTTTTCCATCAATCTAACATGAACGTAAATACTCCCCTTACTCTCCTCTACCTGCTCCCAATTAAAAGCTAATGATGACTCTGATACAATGATGTTGTAAATGTCACAGTACTGTAGAATTTCAGTGATTCTGCATTTTTTAGCCATCTTAGAAGCTCTGCAGAACAATTTCTGATTTGCATTTCATCACTACCTTAATGGAGGAACAGCAGTAAATTTACGAATTAAAGCCTGCTAGATTAGGGAGTTTGTGCTCAAGATTTCAGATCTCTGGTGAATGGTTTGCTTCTGCACAACAAATCATTCTGTCAAACCAAATTGTGCTGTTAAGATACACATTTTAAACTATGTTCCCCAAATAGGTAATATGGAGGTAATTGAAAAACCCAAAGTGCATACAAATAATTGGAAAAAGTGAGCAGTGAAGGAATAAGAAACCAAATGAAAAAGAAAATAAGAAACACACCAAAAAACCAAGGCAAATGTAAATAAACATTACTGTAGAAAAAATAAATATAATTTACTTTATCAACAACTGCAAATAAATCACATACTTTGGGGCTTAACATTTCACCTATTGTGCACACAGTGCTATCTACTGAGATGTAATGGCGAGTCATGGGGAAAAATAAGGAAAACTTTATGCCTCATAAGTCTCCCACTGAAACACACTGAGAAGCATGTAATCTTCTGCAAATGCTCAGAAAATATCCAGCTAGGAGTTCTTCATTTCGTTAAATGGCATCATTGATTTCCATGGAAAATAACAATTAAAAGAGAAAACAGAGGCCAATGACAAATGCAAATTCTATAACAATTTTTAAATCAAGGAGTTAAAAAAAAAACAAACCCAAACCTTCATTATTGTAGAAACTCAACCAAATGAGTTTGTAACTTTTATGTACCTTGTTATAGTCTACGCAGTATCAGATTAATACAAAGACTTACCTCTTCAAATATTCATCAACATGAGCTCTGTAAGTTAGTATGTGTACATACTACTGGCACTCCTCATAAATGCTAAGATAGAATAAATTTGAATTAGTCTTTTCTCCTTCCCTCTCCTGGAGCATCAATTTATGGATTAATAAACAGGGGACATAATTAATAAAATCAGCTTAAGAGATTCATAAATTCATATTTTTAATATTACAATATGTATACTGAATATCCTGTTCAGCTCCGTATAAATAGGAGTACAATCTTTTAGGTTAGATAAAGATGCTAATTAGGAGTTCTGTTGACTAGATCTGTTTCCTTTGAACACTTAGGCCAAAGTGAATTCTTTCTTCATATGCATGAAAGGAAAAGGGAAAACCTTAATAGAGCAGCATGAGCAATGTGTTGTTGCAAATTCAATCAAATTAAAAAAATCGAACACAAAACCAAAGCCAACTTTCTTCACTGAATGGAAAATCAGTTATCTATACATTCCAATGGACTTATACTGAAATTTCCTTCTGTCCCACAGGAATGTTAGACACTTCATTTAAAATTAAAAAAATATGTTGAAATAAATGAATCCTTTGTGACCTTTTATCCCCAGAGTTCTTAATCAATTTTCTTGATTGTTTAATAGATTTTTATATGGCCTTAAATTATATTTCTCATATCCTGTCCTTTCCTTCCCTCTCTTTAAATATCAAATAATTCTAGAGCAAAAAGTATTATCACCAAATGTTTGCCCATGTTCTAAGACAAGCCTTATCCCTTAAGGCAAGTTTAGTGGAATACAGATGACATAATTTTTGAAATTTTCATTGCGGTCACTTCAGCAAAATTGTAAGATGAGTCTTGTTAAATGTAAAGCACCCACATTGTTCTTCCTATCCTCAGTTGTGTGTATTTCATATTTTACATATTGTATATTTTGGTCCTCAGGACTTAAAACCAAAGATAAGTTCTTTTTGTTTGGTTGGTTTTGTTGTCTTCATGAGTATTGGCAGAGTTGGAATACTACCATTTAGTTTTGAAGAAAATCTGATTAGATTAGAAGATATGAAAAAATTTCAGCTTCTACATCTGGAAATACTTCTACTTGGATCACTCTGGAAGTCCGTGTCTCTCACTATAATTCACAATTGATTTTATGCATGTAGAAAATAATGTCCTAAACGTTTTGGAACCTTTTCCATCTGTTTCTTTCGCACTGATAAATAGGGTGTAAAACATTACATAAACATATCATGTTTGCTTTTTCATATTAACTAGAACCTCATTTTTGTTAAAATCACAGCAAAAGACTCACATGAAATTATTTTTTAAGAGAATCTTGTAATGACCCAAAATTTTAACACCTTTAATTGGTCACTTTTGGATGAAACTATACACAGGCATATATTATTGACAGGTACATCATTGTCTTTCTTCTTCAGTGCAATAAGTCCATCTGTTTAACCATCTATCAAATACTGTGTAAGAAGGTAGAGTATTTACATAACTCTTGTAGGCCCTCATACCATTTGGATATGACAGTTAAGCATATTTTAGTCATGGCAATATAATTTTAATTCACAGTTCTCTTTCGCCCCCCTTCTTTTTCCTTCTTACACAGACCATAACTGTGATCGTATTTGTTTACTAATGATTTCTTTATTCATATAAATGCAATTCCCACCTAATGCAGAGGCAAAAAGTGTTTTAAATGTAGCATGAGGAAGAATTCAAATATGCAAAGAATTTGAGTGGAAAGTGAGGGGAAAAAGAAGTGCTTCTATGAATACTTAATTAATTAATTGATGTATTTCCAGATAGGAAAGGAAGTATAATGAATATTTATGACTATGGGCTCTGAATTAAATCTATTTTTCTCTTTCCCAGAGGAGCAAAAGTATTTGAACCAATCTTGGTAATGTTTGCAAAGGGGTTTGGGTTTGGATTTTTGTGGGGTTTTTTGTTGTGGTTTTTTTTCCTGCTTTTCTGTGCAATGTACATTTGGATTATCTCTTCAGATCATTTTTCTTGAAATTTTGCGAAAGGAGAAAATAAACCATAAACAACCTTGAACTGACAAATGAAAGATAAGGCTATAAAGAAATAAAGTAAGTATTTTCTTTGAGTACCACAAATTGTGACTCTTGGCAATCTTACGAAGTCTTGACTCTGAAGATAGCAGCCTTAAAAATTATGTACGGGTTTAGATGATGATTTGAGGTATTAGGACACCTCAATGTACCTCCTACTGTAGTAGGTAAGCGAGGAATTTAGATCATAAGTGGTACTTTGTTGGTATAACGGTGATTTGAGGTAGGTAAACTATGGCATATTAGCAAGACTGGGGAAAAATGTCCCCATTTAGAGTAAAATCATGTTTTCGAGTTTGTTTGGGTTTGTTTTTTTTTTTCTTTCTCCTTTTATTTTAGCAAAATTACCACTAATAAATTGTTAATCAAATTGAATTTAAAAGAAATATTTGGCATAGTTACAAAGTTTTAATATTTAAAAACAAAATTGATAAGTATTTTGAATGCAAACCCACTTTTTAAAAATTGTTTTACTTTATAAATGTCCATGCGGATAATTTTAAATATTTTAATTTGTATACCTTCTGAAAGAAAAAACGTTAAATGAGTATATATTTGGCAAAAGTATTTCATATACTTTCCATTGTGATTCTCACACTGTAGAGCAACATCCTTCAAAAATAAGCAAGAGGGGAACCATTTCTTAACTTAAGACTAAGAAATATTTTCTTAATACCCTTGATAATCAATAGGTAATATCGGTTTGTGGGTGTTTCTGACTGATATTTGGGCTATCCCAAAGTGAGAAGTTCTGCTGGAAATTTTAATGTACTTCGAGGGAAATACATCACCTGAGTTTCTTTTGTCTTTTATTTTAATCTTTTATTTAATTTTGGCCTTCAAAATAAAAGCTTTATGAAGTTTTACTTAATTCATTGTTTCCTTTTCTGTCTCCAAGTGCAGAATTGGCTCTTCCTACATGCTAGGTGAATTTAACTTCTGGACATGCTGATCTGTTTTTCACTTGAAGAACAATGTGGAAACCCTCCATCCTCAGGAGAGCTTGAAACCAAACTGGACAACCCTAAAGTGAGGCTATTCCCTTCTTTCCTTTCCAGACAGCTTTTATATAGATATTTCTGTAGTTATTCTTCATTCTACTGTCAAAATTATAATTGTTAATTGAATTAATAGATAGTAATGATTTTCTGTTGTATGGGTACATCATTAAATATCAAAGTCCATAAAATAAGGACAACCATCAGACTCAAAATTTGAAAGGCACTTTGAAGATAAGAAGTCCTCCAGAAGTGCTTGTTGTTAAAAATACATTATCAGATGTAAAGTGGTATAGAAATGATTGAATAAGCCATGGGACTGAGATAGAACCTTGTCGTTTTATGCATGTGTACTCTATCCCTGTTATATCTGGAATTTATATATCTGGAATTTAGAGCTGTGTCTCTGAACAGTCACTTAGCTTTCAGTCACAAGTTTCATTGGCACCAACAGTGGATCCCTATTCATCTGACAGATGAGCTTCAGGTAGGTCAACTTGTATCTAAACCTAAGTAGAATTTAAAAGCCAGTCCAGTTACAGTGTGAGTGGGGACACATTGACAACAGTAAAGTTTTCCCCAACACACAGCTGTCTTCATGACTGACAGTAGGGCTCTGTGAAGGAGCAAGATTCAGGATGAGAACAGTTCCAGGCGTGGAGAAAAGCATACAGCAATTGGCAGGACTTTATTATATGGACCTTACAGTTATCATATGGACTTTACTGTTATTATGTGGTTTCATTGTATTCACACTACACAGTGCACAACCTGGTCATGCCCAGGCTTGCCATGAGTTTGCCTGCTCCCTACTTCCCCCACTCCTCCCCCTTTTGCCCGTGTCCCTATCCTGATTTGTTCCCCTGCTTGTTTGTCTCATGCTCCACCCTATGTTCTGGCCCTTTCCCCTCCGGAGCTGATGAAAACCTGCGTGCGCACTGGAATAAACACTCTACCTGCATCCCACCTTTGTGTCCCTGACCCGTGCTGTGTGGCGGCCCCATTCCTTTCCCCCATTTCGGACCGCGGCAGGGCTCATTTTTTCCTCCTAATTAGTCAGTAAGTCTGGGAAAAATGAACACTTTTATGTTAAAAATTCTGCTGTCTGTACTAAAATTCCCTAAGTCTTGAAAAAGAAAGAATCTTCACTTCTAAGGAGGTGCATTAACACTCGGATATTGCCTACAGTGAACATAACATTTCTTTGACAATGTTAACACCAATAAAGCATCCAGTTTATTGTTTGACTGGTCACAACAAAATCTCTCTTATTTCTCCATTATGAGGAAGATAAGCCTGACCTGAGAATGAAAGTTTAGGACAAATGTGCACAAAATGTTCTTTAAGATATTTGAGAAAACATATGTATCCAGCTGTCTCTGTGACAGAGCCAAAGACTTGGCCTTCCATATGGGCAATTTTGAATAACCTGTGCACAATGAATGTTCTGTGATAAAGTTTTCAATTGTGCAGCACCTAATAATCAACACTTGATTTATTGGATGCCTTGTGGTCCTTAGGAGGATAGCGTCTTCAGTAGCACTGAAATCCCACTGTGGATTTAGTTCATTGCGTTTCTATAACCATTAACTTTAAATGGACTAAATAGGATTACAGAAACTGTCAATCCTCACTCTACTAACAGAGATAAGGGTGTCCATAATGAGACTATGCTGAAGATGGGGTATCTGTTAATAATGATTATCAGTGCACTTTATGTTTTGAAACTATCTCACACATATATTTAATTTGGTAATGCTACCTTGAATCTAAAATGCAGATGTGTTCACCATTCTGTTATCAGATTTTTTTTTCTATTGCAGAAGATAGACCAGAAATTTGAACTTCATGCTTTAAGCTTCTCCTATTAAGAAAAGCAACATATTGGATCCTTCCTTGGATAACAACACCAAAGAAAGTGATCCTTAGAAATACTTCAGTGATTGGCATTAGCAAGGCTTTGATACGTACTCTTTATACAAACCCCCCCCAACATTATACTTCATTTAGTTCCTTTGATTTCCTTGAAAGATATTGCACATAATTCCTAATGTAGAAAATGTGCACAGTGCCTTCTAACGAACAGGAACAATTTCCTTTACACACTGTGAAGTGGGCAGTCACTAAGATTTGTGCTGAAGGTCACATTTGTGTGATGGTAACTTTGCAGTTCAGAAAGAAAGTAAACTGCTGGTTAGGTCATCTTCTGGCTCTACATACACCTATTTATAGCAAGTAAGGTAATAGATAATTAAAGATTGCATAAGTACTATGGTGGAGTACGATATTTAATCTGTGTTTGCTAATGCATATTTGTTTGTTTTAATAAGATAATCAGACAACATTTGTAAATTCAAAAATATCTCTCAAAATTCACCTTGACTGACCAGTTTTGTTTATTTGTTTCCAATATCTATCATCTGCACATGAGTGACCAAAGAAGAATAAGTGGCAAAGAAAAATTTCTGTCAAGACACTACTAAATGTCAGCAACTAACTCCATATTCTTTCATTATGTTGACTGATTTATATGTATTTACTAATGATTCACTAAACTATTTTCCATACAAAGTGTTAGAGGTGACACACATAACTTTAAATATTATGTTATTGCTATTTGAAAAGCTGGTGACCAGTTAGCTGTGCAGAAAACCGCTGTCTTATAAAAAGAGTAAAATTAATGTTTTGAATTCCAGGAAATTCCCAACTGCCTTTTCTTTCAAAGACTCTCTAGAACAGAGGATATCAATACTTAAAAGCAGAGAAACAAAATAAGAGAGAAGGGGGATTGCTTAGGATAATTGCCAGAAAATAAATAAATGAATATATAGAATAAATAAATAAATAACTGCTGCATGAATGTATGTTGGAAGTACAGAGGGATTATGAAAAGCTGCAAAATATATAAACTGAAAAAACTATCACAAACAATTTTCTCAGTAAGTGCTAGAGAATTTCATCATAATTGGAAGCAAGTCTCCGTTATCTACCACTATATTTGGGAAAAACTGTACCAAGCCTTTTGTTTAGGCTATGTTTTGGTTTTGCTTTAATAACCCAAACTGTGCTGACTTCCCAAGTGATATCCTCAAGAGATTTTCCACTGTAGATGCTTGCGATTACTATAATGGATTGTGATTTACTGTACACTAGTGCTGCTGTATTTTCACAGAGGTTAAACAGTATTCAGTATGGAATACTGTAAAAATATTTTCTGTTTTGGCAAGAAAACAACACAAAAATAAAGGAGCATCCACACATGCACATTCACTATGTCCAGTCTACTTTTTTAAGCAAGCATCAAATGATGGAGATTCAGCAGTTTGGGAGTGAATTCTCTGATACTGGATAACAGTGCACTAGTGCAATTTCAATTTTTTAACACATTTTTTGATCCTGTTGAAGAAAAATGGCTGTTGAAGTTACAGAAAATAAAAAAAATTAAGCTATTAATTACAAAATTTTAACTTACCACATTTGAGCTACTCCTAATTGCCAGTGAAGTACTTATTATTATTCATCTTAATTTCAGAAGAATTCTACACAATAGAGAGACTTTAATTCTTCTATATCTATTCAATGCTTCAACAAAATGCTTTAGAAGTTTACTTTAACTTATTTCATTTACAAATAATTATTTATCTCTGTTTCTGTATTATTAAATTACATTCTATATATTTTTAAATAGAAATATTTATTTTATTATTTTAATAATGGCCAGTCTTCGCGAACGAAGATTTGGGGAAAGGTCTTTTACCTTTCCAGCCTGCGCAATGGATTTTTTAGGTGAGACACAGCCTGCGCTGAACTGAGCCCACCCTTTAATCCTAAGGTTCATCTGCCGGGGCCAAGCAAGCTTGGACAATGGCAGTGAGGTCCTCAGGACGTAGGTTTGTTTAGAGTGACCTTCTCATAGATGGATGGCCTCACAGGGCTAACGAGCTCCATCTGCCCGGGGGACTTGGGATTCGAACCCGTGGTCGCAGCAGTGAGAGTCCTGCATGCTAACCACTAGGCCACCAGGGGTCCCCATTTTTATTATTACAAGAGTAAATAAATCAATTTCAGTGCAAAACAAAGACAGAGAGACTGAAAAACAAGTGTATCTCAAATTATTTTTTAGATAAAACACTGGCAGTATTTAAAGAAAAAAAACCTTGCTAGAACAGTTGTCACAACAACTTGAACCTGAGTGGCTTTTGCATGACTCATGTCATCAAGTGATTCACTTGTGTATTATTTTTAAAAATTCTGTCTGACACCGTTGACATATCATGTCCTTCGAGTTTCTCCCTCTTATTCAGAAATCAAGGCAAAAAGTTCACTTCATGAAATAGTAATAGAAGCAAGTATTGTCTCTGACCTTACTTGATCAAAGTGGTTAGGTGTTAAAGTTTAATTGCATTTCATGTGTCGTGGTGACATCTCTAAATCTTATGTGGAGTTAATAAATTATAAGCATCATAAGAAAATCTCAGGCAGCCATAATATAAAATAGGAAAATCTGTAAACTGATACTTCATACTTAAATGAAATTTTATTTTATTTAATCTTAGTATTTTCCTTCAGCTGCTACTAAATATCAAATATCAAAACCTGAATGAAGCAAGGAATATTTGGGGTGTTTTTATGATTGGATTAGAATGAGTCTACTTTGATTTGAATAGTTACTGGGATAATCTTGAGATCTCCAAGATTGTGTTCTTCACCAAATTTTTTTGCTAGACTGTTGCATACCTTGTGGTTTACAGTTAGAAGTCAGTTCCTGGCCCTTGTACTCAGCAGGCATTCTGACATTTGGCACCGTTCTTTCTCTTCAGTTTTCATCCTTAAGTAGTTATTTCCTTCTCTAATCACAGAATCACAGAATACACTAAATTGGAAGGGACTCACAATGATTATTGAGTCCAACTCCTGGTTCTGCACAGAACATTCCCCAGAGTCACACCATGTGCCTGAGAGTATTGTACAAATGCTTCTTGAACTCTGTCAGGCTTGGTGCTGTGACTACTTCCCTGAGAAGCCTGTTCCAGCACCCAATCACCCTCCGGGTGAAGAACCTTTTCCTAATATCCAAACTAAACCTCCCCTGACACAAGTTCAGGCCATTCCCTTGGGTCCTGTCCCTGATCACCAGAGAAGAGATCAGTGTCTTCCCCTGTTTTTCCCCTCACGAGGAAGTTGTAGATTGTGATGAGGTCTCTCCTCAGTTTTACTGGTACTAGTACTCTCCTTCTAATACCCTTCTGTATCTACAGTCAGCTATGCCAGTTGACTGAGTCAGCAGTGGTAAGTTGTTGCCATTAGGGTCCCAAGGCCTTTGCCATAGAATTCCTTTCTCCTCAATATGTTTGACTTTATTTTTATGTCTATTTTTCTCTAGGTTCCTTAATTCTTTCTGTTCCCAGTTGAGTGTGACCATGGTCCGCTCCACAGCCTCCCCAGTCTAGAATCTCCCCCTGAGGGCTCTTATTATTTGGACAAGAACCCCCCTGGGTTTGCCAGACTCTTCCCATGGAAGCACAGACACAGCTCAGGCTTAGGCAGGGGAGGCAACAGGCACTTACCCCCAAGGCAGGAGCTGAAACCAGGCCAGCTCTGAGACTGGAACTCAGTTCAGAGCAGAGCTTGTGGCCCTTTACTAGGAATGGCAAACAGTCATATTCCCTGCATTACAGCACTACAAGTGGAATTGCTTTCATGGAAACAGAGCTCTGATATGCTTCAGAAAAATTGCTAGTGGGTCTAGACTGCTCAGTCAGGAAGAACAAAATTATTTCTTTACAAGAAGAATCTTTTGACATAGTCTGCTCATGACTGAAGAATGAAAAGAAATTGCTCTGGCAAACAGTTTCTCTTTTGGCCATCTCTTCAGCCTGAACTGTGCCTCTATTGCATCACTGGCAATAATTTCTGACCTGAAGAAGCCAGTCAGGGAAGGATTCCAGTATCAGCTGTTCAGATGGAGGTACAAATATTTACATCAGCAGGCAGCTCATCATGTCAGTTTTTCTGGCTTGCAAACAGCTGTGCAACCAAAAGGATCATCTCTGCAGCCATCAGGATGTGTCTGGAAGTGTCAGCTTCTCTTTCTCTAGAACATACTTGCAATCTGTGTGAATCTCCACCTTATAACTATAGACATCATTTTGAATTTCAACAGCAAGCACTTGTCTTGTGCACAGCTTCATTCACTTGATGTCAGTGTTCTTGAATAGTAAATGATAAGTGCTTCTTTCCCATCTGGTTATGTCTTGCAGAGATTGATTCCAATGCCATAAACTGGAATACCACAAACTACAGATAACAATGTCTGTTTGTCATAGCAGATGAGTGGAATTGGATGGCAGTCACTTGCTCACATTTTTGAAATGCACTTTCTTCCAGAAAGTCCATCTCCGTAGATCTGTCTTGACAAAGAAGCGGAGGAGAGTTTGGTTGTAGCTATTTACTTTGGCTGAACGCCAGGTGTCCACTGAGACTGCACAGATTTTGTCCCCTCCAAAGGGGAGACAAAAGAAAAAAAACATAATACCCGGCTCTTACAAAGAAAGTTTATATTTACACGGAGAAAAAAAAAGGAAGAGACTAATACAGACACACAGACAAAGGAAACTAACAGTAAAAATTCGACCTCCCCCAAGGAGCAGCATCTTGGACAGGTGCAGCTGTCTACTGGGCCATCCTGGAAGGAGAAGAAGGGCCGAGCTATCTCTCTCTACCCTCTTATAGCCAGGCTGATGTAACATAGTATGGAATATCCTGTTCCTCCCAGGAAAGGAAATGTTATTTAACTACATAAACCCACTACATTGGTGATCATTGATTTTTGTGGCAGGGAGATGTACTAGCAGTTCAAAGAATACTTAGAGATCTTACTTAAGTTTTGACTGAGAGAAATTTAGCCTCTTTCTACAATTGTACTTCCTAAGAAGGTGATAATCCCTTAGTCTGTCCTCTGCTTTCACTATTAGTGGGACCCTACATGGGATGCAGGGGGACAACCTGTAGCGCCGTAGTCTTCTCCATAGTCTGTTCTGGTGCCTGGAGTATCTTCTCCCACTCCTGATCTGGACTGTTTCACATTTTCCTCACTCCACTCCTTTACAGTACCACTGCAGTGTTTTTCACCCTTTCTTAAATATGCCACCAGCCTCCCTGATGGGCTCAGCTTTGACTAGTGTGGGGTCCATTTTGGAGCTGGCAGGAACTGACTCTGTCTGACATGGGTGAAGCCCCTGGTGTCTTCTCACAGAAGCCAACTATGCATCACACCCCACTACCAAAACCTTGCCACATAAAGCCAATATATGTCTAGCTGTGCTTTTGTGAAATTTTTGTTCTTGTTCAGCAGCTGTGACAAGGTTTCACACATTACCTCCTGCCCCTGGATGAAGCTCAATGATCTCTGCTGTTTATTCTGAAACTTCAGTAGATGATTGCCATTCTTGTGACCAGAAATTGCAGTTTTGGTTGCATAACAGAATTCATAGTTCTGAAGTTCATCAAGGTAATAGAATTCCTTGTGCTTACTGACCATGTGAACAATCACATATAGGTAGGACCACCTGATTTTCTCGCTGCTACTAATTAAACAGAGAGAAGGAGATGTGATGTAAATTCTTTCTGCGTCAGAAAGAAACAACCTCCTCTGGGCAATTCATACTGCACTGAGTGCAGTGATGGTGTCCTTCAGCAAATACAGCTTGCACTCTCACAGGACATAAAGCAGAGACCAATATTCTACCAATAGAGAAGTCCAAAAAGATAGTTACATGCACTGCAAAATTGATGACTTTCCTCGTCTCCTACATATCTTCTCAATATACAGCTCATTTACTTGTAGTTACTGTAACCTCTACAAAATAGTGTCTTCCAGCACCATGTTTACGTGTAAAAGAAATTTTAATTCTTAAAACAACAATCCCTCTAGAATATGAAAGTTTTTCAACTTTATAGCTCTTTGTTGATTTGGGTTTTTTCTACCACTCCTATGAAAACTGTTTTCTTTATTTAACAACAGGGTTTTTTTCACCTGGTCTATTCAAAAAGTAGAAGGAATTGCTGAAGAGGCTTCAGAAATTCTGCACATCATTACCTCTTAACTGAAAGATTTTGATTGATTCTCCTAGACTTATGCCTGATGGATTGTACAAACATTTGAGACAGGGGACCAAGTAGACATTTTTTTACTCACACAACCATGGATACTGGTTTCATGTGTTAGAAATACCTACCATGTGGCATGTTTAAACCATACTTCATATTTCAGATCACTTTTCATGAGAATTTTTTTCTTCAAGGAACAGAATTGTGCATTTTTCACTCTGAAAGTTGGTATTTCACAATCATTTAAATACAACAGTTTGAGAAAATAGATATGTAAATCATAAAACCCAATTAACAAAAATAAAATTTGAACTGTGAAATATAATTTAATGTTGCAGATGTCTAGAGTATTCACAGCACCATCCTAAGTGACTATTTCTTCCGTGGTTCATATCAGCAATGCTAAAAGCATTTCTGTATATTCTGTCAGCAGTTAAAAACAGCAGTCAACACACCAATAAACACTAAAGTGAACCACCTGCATACACCTTTCTATGGGTTAAAGAAAAAGCAAACACAAAGCATTTCGTGGCTGCAAAACTTGATGTGACCTCAAAACCTAAAAAGTGTTATATGGCTACCTTTTTATATATGGCTACATGGGTTTTATAGAATATGAGTTCAATGTTTCATCTCTGTTTCTCCAGAAATATTAGATGAGCAGCTCAGAACAGAGGGCCAGTAATCCATCTAGTATCACAGGGTTAAAATATAGCTAGTCTTGAGAATAATTTTTTCTAATAATGTTTTATTTACATAAAAGCCATTCTGATAGATAGACAGTTTGACAGTTGCTCAAATACCCTGAAGGCTGCTCTTCCCAATCTTCCCTCATAACAAGGTCCACACCTGCATTGAGTAAAAATGCTTGCAGCTACAATATTTGTATATAAATTGAATCTATTGTCTTCAAAAATAATGTAAAATTACATATTCTATTTCTTTTCTAATCATTTGCTAACTTTAAATTGTACACTTTAGAAATATTTGTACAAGTTTGTCAGGCAACTTAAAGACAATAAGGTAGATATATGAAAGGAAAGTTAAGTCTAGAATGGAAGTTTTCATGCAATTTTATGTACAACAAGATGTCAGGTTTGCTAGAAATACTCAGTGCCTGATCTTAGACATCATTGCGTGAAGACATATTTGGCCAGAACTCGGTGTTCATCCTGAACTTGAATACATACAGTATTATGCTGCATGTTGACGGAACAATATTTAATTTCAGTTCTATCTCTAACTGCATTAATAATTTCGTGTTGGAATGCAGAGATTGAACTTCTACTCTCACAATAGGAGGAAGGTTTGCCAGCTACAGAAAGAGCAGTTTTTCTTGAGTATACATAAAAGAATTATGAAAAAATTTGGTATAATCTATCTATAAGATAGATTCAAGAAAAGAGAAAGAAGAAAAAATTGAGAGAGAGAGGGAAGGAAGGAAGAAACGAAGGAAGGAAGAAAAAACATACAGTAAGTGCTAGTAAGAAAAACACGTAATAAAAACTGCATGAAAAGGTTATAAGAAAAAAAAATCCAAACATAAACTCTTTTAAAAATTGAATCTATTATTATATTAAGATTGTTTGGCCAAACCAATGTTCTAAGGTATGTGATTTGTTAATGTGGTGTGTAAAAAAAAAGAAAGTACAGCAATGAGGGGAAAGTAGAACTGATTAAAATAAGTTGTTAGTTTGGTGACTGACAACTGACAATTTAGAGAAAAAAAAATATTCCCATTCAAATAATGAATTAAATGACTAATGAATTTAAAAGTATTCTAAGCTCTTCAAAACGCTATAGGATAAAACTATAGAACTCTTTTAATTTAAAGCAGGCTTTTTTCTTTTGTAAATGTTATACATATATATATATATACATATATAAATACTTTGCTATTTTATAATTACAAAATATGAAATTAGTATATTAAAGATTTCATTGTAGTTGAGTCTATATATATTTTGACAATAATGCAGAAACTTTCACCTATTTTCTTCAGTGAATTTGTGAGTTTGCATCCCTCTTCTCCCCACACACTAATAAGCATGCATGAAATAGGGAGGGGAAGAGAACTGCAAACAGCTGGTGAGTGACACACAGTGGTGTTTGTGTTTACTCAGTCAAAAATTAGCAGTGTTCAGTGAAGGCACCTACGTCAAGGCAGGCTCCAAGGAAAGAGATGTGGTTTGACTGAAGGAAGCAGCACAATTCCCATTTTGGTGGAGACAGAAGCTCCCTGTTGCAATGACATGTATACCTGAGCTCAAACCCCTGTCTCCCACTACATTCATTTCTGTATAATGCAATGTTGTCAGGTCTTTCTATTCCAGACAAGTTTTTTTCAACTGCACTCACTTAGAGGCAGGCAGAAATGGAAGTCTGTTTAGCAACAACAGTTAGCTGAGCTATTCTGCTCCCTTAATTCCTGCTCATGTCTCTTGACACTCTGGCAGATGTATTTTTAATTGCTATTTAGGAACAATGACATTCAGTCAGAGTTTTATAATTGTCAAAAGGCTTTTTTAAATTTTACAATACCTTGTCTTACCAACTAGTTATAGCTTTGTCAATCAGTAAAATTAGAGTACAATTTAATTTACATTTCAGCAAATGTGTTAAGCCTTTTGCAAAAATATCTCTGTAACCCAACCTTAATTTTGTCCAAACTGTTCCACATTGGAATACCATCAGTTAGCAGATGCTGTAAAACTACTTGACACATTGTTGAAATACAAAAAAGGAAATACACTCTCTGTGCCATATGGGAGATGAAGTATGTACGTGCACAAAGCGAGACTGCACAAATAATGTCAGTATTGAAGCCAGCACTAGACAAAAGCAGGTGACGTGAGTGGGAGAGAGCACAGAACTCAAAGCAAATAGGTGCCCACAGAAGATGCATGTGCTAGAAATTATTTCTGTCACTGAATCCTAAATCACTTGTGGTTGGATTGGGTGTCTGTTTCTATCTCACTGTCTATATCCAGAAGATGTCTAAATGGTAAGAAACTGTAAAATAAAAGTAGAGGAAAAGGTAAGTATCCATAGTTAAGCACAGAAAATAAAAGTATGTAAAAAGAGGCATGAAAATAAGGAGAAAATTTGTATGAGAAAAAATAAAAGAATAAACAAAAAGAATTATAAAAGGACAGTAACTTACATGGTTAAGATGTCAAATATAAATTTTAAATGAATTTTTAACAAGAAAAATAAATAAAGCATTTTGTAAGTCATGAAAAGCTCTGAAAAAAGGCTTTTCAAAGAAGAGTTATGGAAATAATCAGAGGGATGAATAGACATTTATTAGAAAAGATTAAAAACATAAATACAAATAGTTTAGTGAAGTAATTAGGTTAGGGAAGAGAGGAGAGTATAATAAACAGCTACAAACATCTGGAGGCAGTGAACACCAAGGGAGGACAGGAATAATTTATCCTGATACAAGAGAGTGTAATTAGAAGTAAAAGAATTAAAGTTAAAAAGGAAAAATAAATACACTGAGCAGAAGAGAAAATCACTTGCCTATGAGACGAAAAAAGATTGAAGTGGTGAGAGTCCATATCTAAGGGTAAGTAGATAAAAGGATTGGAAAGTATAACAAAACAAAATAAGAACAAAAAGGCTAAAAAAAGGTCTAAAGGGCTGCAAGAAACAGCCTGACTAAAAGATTTGCATTCTGTGGATATTATTTATGTTCAAAAAACAATAAATTTTTAAAAATAACCAAAACTATTCTTTTAAAGATAATTTTCTCTACTTCTTTATAAGTCTTCATTAGTGCCTGTCATGTCATTGAACCTTTGTGGACTGTTTGGTTTGGAAAGTCCTCTGGGAGAAGGAAGAAAGCTTCCCGTACAATCACAGTGAGCATCTTCAAGACATGACAAGCCCGGAGAGCAAGAATTAGGTTTATTTCCAAAATCACTGAGGAAGTAATGACCGGGGGATGGGTTGATAGGCTCAAAGTTTAATCTTCATCTTGCTTAGTTTTAAAAGTTAAGGCTTTATGGGGAGTCAGTGTCAGTATTTCAAATTAGGATTCTGCTGTTCCCTGACAGGATGTTCTCCACAGGTCTTTCTGTGTCTCTTTCCCTCTCTCTGTACATTCCCTGTGACTTTCAGGCTATCACAATCCCTGTTGCTTTCTTTTACAGCTCTCTTCCTTTGTCTGTCTTCTTGCCTCTCCTCACAAATAGTTTCCTGCAAGTTTACCCCTTTCCTTCCTTGCAAGCACACTAACTTCTCTCTGCCTTCTTTCCACTATTACTTCTCACAACAGTCCTAGCTCCTGCCTCCATTCTCAGCTCATCTCCCTTGACATCCCTACTGCTGTTTTTAGGCACAAATTGTATGGAATATCCTGCCCTACGATACAAAAAGCAAAAAATAAGTTCAGAAGGCAAACAATAGGTCCAATTTTACAAAGCAATTATCAAGCTCCTTTTCTGGTTTTCACAAGAATAAGGTATGTCCTGAGACACTTTTTAGAAGTTCATTTCTTTCTAGGGGCAAAGGCGAAGGAAAGGTTATAAAGTGAATAACCTCATGTTATCATGAGTTTTAACTGAAGCACAAACAGAGTAGCTGTTATTAGAGAACAGTCACATACTGGCATGAGGTTGAAGTCTAATCTGTCTTTCTTTAGCTTCTGTTCTCAAGACATTTGATCCAATGGTAAAGGCAACAAAATACGTAAATATGTTTTAGTTCTCCAATGCTCTCCATCGATCCTGATGTTCCTTTTCCTAGCTAATGGAGGTTGTTATTCTGTCTGTCACTATTCAAACTTGCATTTATATTTTGAAAGCATACTAGTTTGTAGTGCTTTTAAAAACTTAGTGCACACATTTAATGCTTATCTTCCTATTGAGAGATTTAAGGTATAAAATGAAATCAGATATATGAAAGGAAAATTAATTAATTAAGATTCCTTTTCCTCTCTCTGGGTACAGAGAGGGCTTTTTTCCTACCTTTTTTCCAAGTGTACCCTAATACTTATGACAGCTAATATTAGAATCATATATGGTAACTTTTAAAGAAATTCCATGTATTGTAAAGACTGATTTATTAGTTTATTATCAGAATAATTTTGAAGTAATCTTTAAAATAAAAAACATCTGCCAGATTCCTTGACTAGCTTGACTGTTAAAGAGGTCATATTGGCCTTGATATACTACATAAAAGAACGAGAGTGGTTTATGAAAGTACCCTAAAAGACTCTGTCTGTTCCCAGGGTTTGAGCAACTGTAAAATATCTATAAGAATGACTCACCAAATTATTACACACAAAGTCTCTCAAATGTGTTTTGAGTATCACAGCTGTAAAGTTCCTTTCTTGAAACTCTGCTGGTTTGTACTGTAGCTTTAGATCCTTCCTGTAAGCTTCACTGAAATCCCCAAGGAAAAAAACACTGTAAAAGTGTTCCTGAAGTCCCTTGCTTTTGAAAATGGTATCCAAAGTATATAATTCAGAGGATCACATTATTTTTTCACTTTCTCATTTTAAAAATCAAAATTAAAACTAATTTTGTGACTTTTCTGATTCAAATCCTGTTACTCAGTTTTTACTCTAAAGATCCTACAGGTGCAGCACAGAAATATTTACCCATAGTCCAAGAAAAGTAAAGTGTGCTGATGTTCTCTTTTGATTGTGAGAGAGTCACTGTTCTTGTGGATTTATACTATATTGTATATATGTGTAAGAGCGTTTGCAAGTGATTTTTCACATGATGAATATAATTTAACAAAAACGTGTTTTAATTTTTTAATCAGCATTCTTCATTGATGAGAAACTATGAACAGAAAAAGCATTAACAAATCCCCCTAACTCTAAAATCATCAGATTCTGTTGAAGAACTTAATAATTGTTTTCTTTTCAGTTTCCCAGTCTGTCATTTTCTGGTGGCTCAAGCAACCCTTTTTTTATCTTGTTCTTGATTAGATGACTAATAAATAACTCACTTTGTGTGTTGGAATGAAAATAATTTTGCAATCTGTGGGCTATTTATACAACTTGAATTTTTCCATTTGCTCAGTACAAGTCCATTAGGTTGTTTTTAGTGATAGTTTAAGACAAAACTATAAGGCATGATGACAAGTCTCATATCTGTAAAAATTCTATTTACTTTCTAAGAGGTGTCTATATTATTTTTTGACTGGACACATTAGCAGACCCCAGATCATATGCTGAAGGAATTATTATTTTGAAGTGCCACACACCTGCTTGCTTGAATTTGACACTTTAAACATAGTGAACAGTGAACAGAGTTATCAACATTGTCCAGTCCACCTGGACCTGAATAAGACTTGAAATCATATAGGAATGATCTGGCTGTAGTACAATGAAGCATCAGATTGAATCAGCAAATAAAGCAAACAGAAAATTGCGGTAAAGTAATATGAAGGAAGCAGAAATTGTGTATTTATAACGACGTAACAGATTCCCTGTTTTATTGTTTCTATTGTGAATTAAACATTCATCAGATTCTTACATCTTCTTTTCATTAGGTGTTTTACATCTCTATGCTATCAAGAGTAACATCTAAATGTATACCATATAACTGAATCTATGTGCCGCATTATCACACAATTCCATACTATTCTATCTCCATAAACCGGGTCACAAAGAGAGTGCTAATAAAAGTGCTTCTTCACTGAACCACAAGCTGGACTAGTACATTTTAGACATTTATATTTCTGTCAGTATGACTCTGATTTGTTCAGGGTCACACCCACTTGAGTCCTATGGATCAGAGCACATTCTGGGCACACAAATTATATCTTAAAAGCCTCTTCACCATCTCAAAGATTTTTCCAGCGTTGGAGTCATCCTCCAAAAGTTTCCTCTGGTGTAGGCTATACATGTAATTAGAAAAATGGAAAACCTTTTCACCACCCTGAGAGTTCTCAGCTATTGTATTGACCTCTTTGAAACACTTCTTAGAACAACTTTTTTATGCCTGATAAACATAAGAGTAATTGCAATATCCGAAGGACAGAATGTCATTTTAAAGCTGCTTTTAGCGAAGTGCCTCTCAGATCTCCTGCCAAGTACTTCTTTGTGGGTCAAGCAGATAGCAGGAGCTGCATGTTGTCGCTCTCTCCCTTTTAACATTTTTGAGGTGGTAGCAGTAAGGCTAGAACATGTCAGAATCTATTTATGAGTGGCTGCCATTACCTGACCTTTCTTATCCAGAGTGTTTTCTAATAAGTAAAGGATTAGCACTCAAAGAGTAGCAGTTTGTAATTTCCTGGTTTAACTGTGATATGTGTATTACCATTTTGAACTCTATCATTACCCTCTTACTTATCTGAAAATTATACATGAAATTAAAATCAGGAGCTGAGAATATAATTTTTTCCATTCAAGCCATACAAAAAAAGGAAGTCCAGTAAGAGAGCTTGAGTTTTCAAATAGCAAGTTTCCAGAACCTATTGCATTCAGGTAAGTCTAGATCCATCTAAATAATATCTTTGACTGTCCAAAATCAGGCAAAGTATTATGCCAACATGATACATATTTGAAAATCCTACCTTCCGTGTCCTTATAAAATAATCTGACATCACAGAAAAGATGCAAAGCTTTGTGTTTGTGTGTGATATATGTGTTCTATCAGACATCGTGCCTCATCCAACTGGTAATACGTTCTTAATTTTTAAGCAAGTTAATATAGAAATTTCCACTGTTTTGTTTTGTTTTCTCCAATATTTAACATTTATCCTTCATGTTTTTACTAACCAATCTGGTTTGTTAATTGGTGCTTCTTTTCATTAAAAAGGTTTAATATTTGACTTTAACTTTGCTTAAGCATTTATGTTGATCAAAATATGTCTTCTTAACGTTAAATATCTAGTATAATCTTTAAAAGACTTTTCCGTTTTTCCTTCTATAAAAAGACTCATCACATTTTGTTTCTCTCCTGATATTCAGAGAATTGGACAAATGTATGACTGAGAGGCATCTGAAGAATTCAGGTTGTCCAGACTTTGGCCAGGAGTCAGGAACAAATAGAATAATACTGTGCTGGGGAATGTGTGCTTTCTTAATATACTGTCTACATAGCGATGCTATGTAGAAGCTCAGTTTTTGGGTACATTTCTACTGTTTGGAACCTCCAGAATCACAGTGACTTTCATGGGCTGACAGATTTATCTTGAGACTTCTCTTAAAACCCTCCATAAATAATAAAGCTTTTTCTTATTATTGTAAGGAATGGTTCTCATTCTTCTTTGTTCTGGCAATCATTAATCTTAAAAAAACCTGCAAGTGGAATATATGTATATATATATATGTTCTTCTCCCCACACATGTCCCATACACTCACTTGACAACCTTCAGTTGCAAAGAACAATCATGCCTCAAGTGGCTTTCCAGCTTGACCTTGAGATTCTTTTCACACACACACTAATCTTAGCTCTGGCTAGCTCAGGATCACATTATTTTTGCTTTAGTATTTTCTTCTTCTTCTTTACCATCCAGGTGGCCGGTGTTGTCTGTCTAGCTGCTCCTACTGTTGACCTTGGATAGTCTTCAGATGATCAGTTTCTCTATTATTACCCCTCCACAGCAGGACCAGTGGAGAAAATGAGACAAAAAACTTGTGTGTTGAAATAACCACAGGGAAATCACTCAGCAATTACCATCACGGGTAAAAGAGAATCAAATTGGGAAAACTAATAGAATTTATTTCTAATTAAATGGAACAGGATAATAAGAAATAAGGACAAATCTAGAATCTTCCCTCCACTCCTCCTTCCTCACCATGCTCAACTTCACTCCCAACTTCTCTGCTTTCTATTCTCTGAGAGGTGCAGGAGGATGGGGAGGGAATGAGAGTTAAGGTCAGTTCATGATGCTTTATCTCTGCTGCTCCTTCCTCCTCAGACTCTTCCTCTGCTTCAGGGTGGGGTCCCTCCAGCAAGATTTTGTCCTTCATGATCTTCTCCAAGATGAGTCTTCCCACAGTTTGCATTTCTGGAAGAACTGCATGAGTGCAGGTCCTTTCCATGGGAATGGAAACACCTGCAGGAATGTACTGCTCCCATGTGGGTTCCCCACAGGGTAACAGTTCCTGACAGAAAACCTACTCCTTTATGGGTTCCTCTCTACTGGCCACAGTTCCCTCCAGGAACCTGCTCCAACGCAAGTTCTCCATGGGTTGCAGCTGGTTTCAGCACTTTTCCATCTGTTGTGCCAGTGGATGCCTCAGGACTGCACTTCCAGACGGCAGTGTGGACTAACGTGCTCCAGAGTGGTGCTCTATAGGCTGCAGACAGACAACCTGCACCACCATGGTCTTCTCCACAGGCTCCAGGGGAGTCTCTGCTCCAGCACGTGAAGCATCTCTTCCCCCTTCTTCACTGACCTTGGTGTCTGTAGAGCTGTTCTCTCACATATTCTCACTCCTCTGAGCTGGTGTTGCACAGTGTTTTTACACTTTCTTAAATATGTTATCATGGAGGTGCCACCAGCATCACTGATGGGCTCAGCTGTGGCTGGTGTTGGGTCAGTTTTGGAGCTGTCTGGAACTGCCTCTCTCTGGAGCTGTTTATGGTGTCTTCTCACAGAAGCCAACCCTGCAACCTCCAGTACCAAAACCTTGCCATATTGCCTTTAAATAAAAAACCAAAAATCTATCAAAACAGATTCATAGCTGGTAAAAATCAGCAGTTTCATCAGCAGAAGCAAGAAGACCTGATATGTGAACATATAAGTATAAACGCATGTATATGTAATGAGATGCCTAGAGACTAACTACTAGTAGTTTGATGTAGTATCAACCCCTATATCAAACAGCCTGTATTTAGTTCCAGAAATCAACACTCTAATTTATCCCTCTGACTAATCATCATGATTAATCCAAACTACCCACCAAGAGGGCCAGAATAGTACAAGAAAAGTTATAAACTCCTGGTCACTTTCTTGGGAGAAAACTAAACTTCAGAGTAAAAAAGAGCCCACAGAAGTCAGTGCTGCAAATAGGCCATAAAAACACAGCTGTTGTAAAGTGAAAAATTTCCTGGCAGCATGTTTTAGTTTCAAAATTAACACTTAGCTCAAAAAGGGAAGATCAAGACAAGATTTAAAAGTTGTCAGAAGCAATGAAGTGAAAAATGCCACTTACATAAACATGTCTAACTGGACATATTGGGATTCTTAGAAGAGGCTGGAATTGCTACATTATAATTCTGGCATATATTATTCGGAAGAATTTTGAAATGCATTAATTGCAAGACTACATGATATATACACACCGTTGACATGTTTTGCAATACTCTAAATACTTATGATGCTTATACACATTTAAGGCATAGAAATACCATCCACAAATTTCATTCATCATTTGTATGCTATGATTATGTCTACAGTAGCTTCTTTCAGCAAATATTTTCATATTAATATAATATTTTCATTAACTAAGTTATTATTAGTACAAATAACATTATTATTAACATTAACAGCAGTATAAAATTAAAGACAATGCCGCTTACAATTGCTTTGATATACTTTTGACAATCTATACAATAAGACAGAAAATAATCTAGATAGACCCTTTCTGTTAATGTTAAGCAGTGGATGTTATTAGAAGAATATTATTAAGGAAGAAAAATAGAAAGAAAAGAAAGAAAAAAGAAAAAGGTTTTGCTGTTCTTAGAAATACCAGCTTAAACATTAACAGATTGACATGTAAAAAACTACACAGAAACACTGAGATGAAGTCTGAGAAGGAATATAAAGCGCTTTTGAACAAATAAATATGACACAGAGATTCCCAAGTTTTCTTTTCCAGGTTCAAAACTAGCAGGAATAGGTGACACCTCTACCTGTGTTAATAAAGCAGTAGCTGCTTCTGTGTTAATTCATGTGTCTGTTCGAGTGTTGTTCAGGCCATAAGAAGATGAACATAATCCTTCAGGAAATAATGAGTTAATAAAAATGAGATGAGTCCAGATATTGGTGTTCCCTATTTTTTTTTTCTTTGCAGATAGACTGCCTCTGGAAGCCTGAATTAAGTTAGGCCCAAAGACTTGAACATGATTTGCAATATTTTTTCTTCTGATCTTTGCAGATCTCTTGTTTCTTGAGATAGGATTTTATCTATCTATGTGTCTATCTGTCTATCTATCTATCTATCTTAATCCAGAAAACTATTTGATCATAGCATATAACTATCTGAGAACAGAATAGTTATTCACCTTTATTTCTTGATTCATTCAAGACCATTTCTGAATCTCTCAGAGATGGTTCCGTGAAATCTCATCAGCTTCTTGGGCACCTTGTAACACTCGTCCCTCATTACTTCTTCAGCAACTTGCAGAGTTGAGCCCTTGCTAATTTTAACATGTTATCTTAGTATCTTAGCACTAGCTTACTCTCCTGTGACCTTCTGACACTGATTCTTGCTTTCAGTCATGTAGTGTATTAGCAGAAGTTGTGACAATATTGATTTGATATAATTTAAGGTCGAGCACACTGCAAAGTATAATCCTTCACAGGAGCGGGTAATTTCTTTAGTTTCATTCTGGGGTTTTTGTTTTAATGTTATAGGCAGATATGTTACTGTTGTTTCCAGATTTATGAAGTAATGGAATAGTCTCTGGGGATAATTATTACAACTGTTCAAGATAAATAATTAAACTATAGGGCAGAAATCATTTTAATTATATTTACTCTATCTTACATGTGAAGGCTGAGCATTTACTAACTCCAGAGGTCTTATGTGATGTTTTGTACAACATCTCTGCAATTATCTTTAGCCATGTTCTCCAATCGTCAATTAAGCTCTCCTTCTAAAAGGAGGAAATTTAATTTTCAACTCAGTTTCTATTACTGATTTTGTTACAGCTAGTAAAGGAGCACTAGAAAGGATAGGAAAACATGATCAAATTTCTCTGTAAAATACACAATATTAAAATAGCTTTGTTGCTAAGAGCTGCTGTATCTAGTTCTCGCACAGTGGATGGAACTATATATGCTCCAGGAAAGATGCACAGTACCAGTTGAAAAATAAAAGTCATAAAGAAGAACAATGCAATGATGTACTCAATTTTATTTTTGCATCATAATAAATTTGTGTGTTTCACACAAAAGGAATTACAGTAGCTAACTGATGGCAAGTAGTTTTATATCTAGTGGACTTATGGACTGATGCATACCAGAATATAATTGGCACAAACGTTATTAATATTCAGTCTCACTTTTGCAGCCCAATGTCTTGAGTGAGAAATGTTTGATTTTTATTGTTTTCTTTCTTTTTTTCTCTCCTACCATTTCTCAATACAAAGTTGTTTGGATTCACATTGCTGTAATTGACTTAAAAAGAGCGGTTTTCCTGCAGAGGGCGAATTTGGTCACAAACACCTAATTAACAAGATGTATTGGTTGCCAACAAAATACTATGCTAGAAAAAAAAATCAACAGCCCATATTCATTTCAAGTTAAAGCAACTGACAGGACGGGCACCACAATCCAACAACCTGGAAATCATATACAATTTAAATAATATAATTAATGTCCTCGTGATTTTTTTTGTTGCTTTGGAGTATTGGTCTGCAAATCCAAGCATTTGTCACGCATACCTAATGTAACGTGGCAAACATCAGCTTTCATGATTTCTTAGCTTATGGGTAATTTTCACACAGAACAAAAAGTTACGGATTTTTGGACTAAGATGGATAAAGAAATGGCTTTATAACAAAGAGCTAAAACTCTGTGTGGTCACTCTTGTTAATTAAATAGAGCTAAAGGGTACATAGCTAGAAATTTTGCATGAGTGTGACTCTGTTTGTACACATCTGCCCATGATGACAGAGAGGAAATCTTGGGTACCAAAAGCTTCTTCAGACAACTAGAGGAACCACCTCATACCTGTAGGGGACTTCAACTATCTCAACATCTGTCATGAGGACAACATTGGACACCATCCTGGTGAGTTTTAGACAGCTGAAAATAATCTCTAGACACAGTTAATTCCGACCTAAGTAAGGACCTGAGGTCACAGGTTTTGGGACCAGACAATGTACAGTGTCCTTCCAAACTTGAAAAGTCTTGCAATTGACAGTGTGAAGAACAGAGTATTTTGTGTATAAGTGTATGCTTATGAATATGTATACACACATTTCATTTTTCACATATAAAATATATTAAAAAGTTATACTGCTTCCTCACTCTGCTTTTTTCCCCACCCAATTTTTAGTCATTTTCATCATAGGTTTTATTGAATCTGCTTGAACTTTGACAGACCTATATCTCAGTTTTTCAGCTATTCATTTTTTTTCATCCCTAAACTATGACAGAATCAAAGAATAGCTGAGGTTGGCAGGGACCTCTGGAGACTACCTAATCCAGCTTGTCATGTCCAGTTAGGTCTTGAATATCTCTGCAGATGGAGACTGCTCAACTCTCAGCAATGTGTTTCTGAGTTTGACAATTTTCACATTAAAAGGATATTTCCTTATGATTAAAGAAAATTTGTTGCATTTGTATTTGTGCTTATTGAGCTTTGTCCTGCCACTCATTACCACTGGGAACACTCTCTTTACACCATCCTATCCCATCTATAAATATATAGATATCCTGTCTATATAGATATTTACAAATTACAGAATGTTTGAATAATTTATTGTAAGGCTTTATGTTAATTTTATTTTACATTTTATATTACAACTTTTAAAAGAGGGAATGAAGGAATCTAGGTGTTTTTGTAGATGTTTTTCTTGCTCTTTGGTTTAATTAAGTGTTCCTAACAGAACACCAATGCAGAAATCCAAATCAAATCCATTCAAATTCTTTCAGGTAATTTTACAAGCTTAAAGGCTTTGGAGACTAATGGGGAGGGAGTATTCTGCATATTTACTGTATGTATTTGTGCAGAATTCCCTGCAGAATTAGACAAACAGTATTTCATTTCAAATATTAATATTCCAGACATATATATTCATATTCCAGACAGTTAAACAGATAATAAATTTTTTTATTCTTTGATAATGTACTGTTAAGTTTTAATTTAGTGTTTTGATGCAAATTTAGTTCAGGGTCAATGCTATTACTTTTAATTAATATTTTTAAAAATCCTTTTGAACAGATAGATAACACTTTGTTATAATCATATAATAATGATTATTACACTACCTTCCATTTCAAAATCCTGGCTCTTCATGGAAAGCAAACTTTTCTGACAATTATTAGAGTAAAGTGTAAATAAAAAATCTAGGACTTGTTAGTAAGTTCTGTGCTACCAAGAGAGAGAATGAGGTTTTTGAACCCTTTTTTGTGGGATGCTGTGTAGGGATGAAAGAGCATCAAACTAACTAACAGTGTAGACCTACCTACTTTGCTTGTCAGATCTACCTGAAAAGCTGTCTCATAGTTCCTACAGGAAAAGTGATTGAAAACCTCACTACGTCTCCCAGCTGTGAAGTCTCCTGGCACAGCTTGTATTCAATTTGGCTCTCCTTAAGCACTGAAGTTGGTCATTTACTGCATTTGGGTATCCCAGGCTTTTGTTGGACCCTAAATCTGGAAGCCTAGGAGAACACTCGCACCTTTATTGATCATCTGTTACCAGCAAAGCCAGCGATTATGCAGGATCCTGATTCTCCTGTCCCCTCAGGAACCTAAATGAAAAGTGCAAACAGAAATTGGCCCAAGAAAATAAAGCAATATCTTTAAAGTCATACGCTCACCCAAGTTACGTGCTTTCTTTTAGAGTGAGGCACAGAAAATCTCTCTTGATTTGCATGAAATTTTGGTCTTCTGCTGTAATTGAAAATTAATCTTTCTCATCTACATTTTTTGTAAACAGCTTTATATCCTGTATAAGAAAGTAAATGTTGAAGTCTTTGTAAGGAGTGTGGACACACTTTAAAACTTAAACATTAGTCTTGATCTCTTTTAAGCTTAACAGACAGAATACATACATCCTACTGACACTGTTGCTCTTAGCTTTAAAAGTAATTTTATTTAATTGTAATAAATGTTCCACATATCCTTATAAGAACAACCAAATTGCCATCACACTAACCATCTTTCTTTTATGATCAGATATCTTTTACTAGTAGATACTTTAATCAGAGGAAAACAATCTGTCACGAGATAATTGCTAAAAGGATGGGTATAAGTCGTATTTTTTGTCTAATTCTTATGTTACAGGCTTGTGGTCTAATTCAATCTATTCTGAATGCACAGTAAATGCAACACAGTAATTTCAAAATCATAAACCTCTCAAAAAATCCAGGCAGAGGTCTGCTAATGTGTTGGATGATGGATCTCCTATTTACTATTGATCTCTGAATTCAGAACCTATCCATTCTGTACTAGCAAGCATTTCTCATATATTTTTAGAAAATATTGAATTGCTCTTAATCAGTGACAAGACTGCTTTGTGTGTTACTACTCAACATAGATTAGCAACAACATACATTTCAGTAGAAAAATGAAACTTGTAGAAGCTGGTATACCTTAAATGAACTGACTTCACATTCAGCTACCCTTAAAGTAAAGGAGAGCTCAGAATAAGCAATCCAGATGTAATGAGAAAAGTGCTGTAGGGGTTATTACATATAGAAATCTACCTAGCCCTTTGTTATATGAACATATTATACATTGTAGTCTGAGTCACTGATGGGAGAGGATTTAATACAAGCAAACTAGTTTTTTGATTATTATAGATGGTTTCCATGTCATCGTTATATCCCACTCTCTACTGATTCTATTTTCTCTTCCTCAAACCACCCCATTCCAATGACCAGGTTCCTACATCTTCTTCTTCTCTATTTTTTCTATTCAAGTTTAGATGCAGAAATCCCCAATATACTAACCTAATCTCACCGTTGTGCTCATTAGCCCCTGGTCCAGACCCGTATGACATTAAAACAATATTACACATCTGGTCTAACTAAATATAGAATGCAAGTGGGTATGTGCTAAGCATTATTTGATGAATAAATGTCATTGGGTTTGGACTTTCAAGCTTTCCTTTCAGATGACTTGTCCTGCTCTTGAAGCCTATTACTTCCTCCTCTATATCTCCTTAACAACCTTTTCTTATTAAGACTGCGTCATTATATTCCCACAAGTCTCAGAGGTGACTAGGAATAGAGGGAATGAATATAAGAATGTGATTCAGTTCACTGATTAAGAACTCTAATTTTAGGTATCTACCAGTATATACCTATTTGTTTGCTAGCTGTTTATCTTCCTATTATGGTCAATAGAAGTTGAAGGTTGGACTCAGTTGTGTTAAAGTAGGTATGTAGCACCACACAATTTTCCCTAAGATGTCCAAGACATTTACACAGGATTGACAGGTAAGATAGATGATAGACAGGAAGCCTCAACCCTTTTGAAGCAGCAGCAGAAGCCACAGAGTACATTCTATGGTCTATCACATGCCCCTCTAGTCTTGTTTGTATTTCCCTTGTTCTCAGTACATTCCGTTTATCATAAAAAATATTTGGGGGCATTATCCCCTAGATAATGTCTACTGCAGAATAAACTAAATCCCCTCAATGAATTTGCAGAACAAAGAAATGAAGAAACAAATAACCTCTAAACCAATAAACAATAATGACAAAAAGTTGGTGTCTTTCTAAGACTTACATATGACACAATTCTTTCTCTTATCCACTTATTTGCAAGAGAAGGTTTTTTATCTGTGCATGAAGAATGATAGATTCTGACTGAAGGACAATCAAACTACAGATACTATATAAGAAAAGGAAACTCTGAAATGTTTCTGAACTTAGCTACCACATCATGTTCAATTACAGAAGAGTCAGGCTGTGTCTCTCAAGGTATTTCAGTTACACTTATAACAGTGATATTGACATTCCATAAAAGGGTTAGATTTCCCTAGCAGTCCACAGTCAACTCGCTACAAGTTATGGTAGTTTTCAATAATTTAGTTTTCATAATGGCCATTCACAAGGCCTATAAACATTAACAGTAATTTCTTGCAGTCAGGAAATAAGCACAGTGAATATTCTGAAAGCATGAAATCTTCAAGAAAGTCTATCTTACTGATTTTTTAAAAATTCAAATTAATTTCTAAAACAAATAAAAATAACAATTTGGAAAATACTGTAATAGACATATAAAAATCTTTTAGAGATCAGTCCCTAATTTTTATTCTTTTTTTAGATTACAGATATACCAAATTGAGTTGATTATATATTACTTTTTTCCTCATAAAGGTCATACTCTCAAAAAAACTCCTACACTTTTATCATTGATATTAAGTCACATGAAAGAAATAGTGCTGTTGCTGGCTTGAAAATTCCTCTATATCAGCCTACAGGACAACTCTTCTCTCTCCTGTTAAATAGTTGGAGAAGAAATTTCATCCTCATCTCCCAGCTATATAACTATACCAAAATTATTGCCAGCTAATATCAGCATTTTCTTTTTTGATTCTTCCAATCATTAAGCACCGAAATAAAATTTTCAGGTTTAAAAATATGCAGATACCACAATAATCTGAGCTTTCATTACATTTTGTTACATTGCCTTTTTCTTTTCCCATCTTGATAAAACGTTCTTTTAAATTTCCTCTGAAAAATAGCATTCCTGAAGCACAATTCACTCAAGTAGTTTTGTTGTCATGGAATGAAAACATTTGGAGTGTTTAAAATATTTTGTCAAAATATAAATAGGAATTTAATTTCCAAAGTAATTTAGAAAGAAAAAAATTAAATCTTTTTCCTAGAGTGACAAAGTAGGATGTGGATTTTTTCTGTTTTCCTTTTAACTTATGGATTATCTCCTAGCAGAAGACATTCTACATTGCCAAACCTATTTAATACAAAATGTTCAGTGCCACCTAGACTTATTTAAAATAAATGTGAAAACCACTGAAGACTGCAATCTAAGCAGGCTGCAAAAAATAGTTCAGATAGGGATGCCCTGAATAAGAAAGGATGGTTATCTCTGCTGATATGGTTGGACGTGTCAGAAGATGTTGTCACAATTCTCAATTACCTGTGTGCAAGATAATGTGAGGCTGGACTTGGCTGTGCCTCTTAGTACTCAGCCAGTCACTTGTACCCTTTCTTTAAGAGTGCTGATCTTCAGTGTCCTACAGCACACTGAGATGTCTCTTTTTTGAAAGGCTTCTTAAGAAGCAAATAATTCCATTTACTAGACTGCAGTGAGAGTATCATGCATCCATTACAGACATGGCACCAGGCAGTGGAGGGCTCCTGTCTTGAACAAAATAATGGTAGGAGCAGCAGGGAGAGCAAAATGTATTCAGAAACTCGAAAGATATGTTGATTAAACATATCTTCTCTTCTCATTATAAAAGTAATGGACATTTACAGAGTTATTGAGTTCATTGTTGGACCATGACAAATGAACACAAAATCTTTTTCTCCACTACATGTGCTCTGCAGTAGACTCTTTTTTTTACCCTTAATTTAGTTATTAAAATATTTTCTGATGGATATAATGCAAAAGATAACTGGAAAGTCCAAATATTTGTACTAGGAATCAACTCATCTTTAAAATGAGATCTAGAAGAAAATAGTCTACCAAAGTTTTCTTTTTCATGATTTCCTTGTTTATTCAGGATTTTCAGTCTGGTTTCCCAAAAAGAGTACAAATTGGGATGATATGATGCTACAGAAAGATTTACTATCAAACATGGAATCATAACTCTTTGAAGAGCACTGCCAAGAATCATATCTACACAAATGTCCTCCAATCCAATGAGTAATGACACACTCTGAATAAACATGAAATACTAAATTGTTTGTGGGGTTGAGGGTTGGAGGTGGTGAGAAGAGAGTATGTTCTAAATATTTTTCCCTCATCAACAGCAGCAGCAGCTGCAGAAGACTTGATATGGGATATTTTATTGGCTGATGCATCTAAAATTTTCATGTAGGCTAAATTATAGTGTCATGTTCTTCAAAGTTGTTGTTCTTGCATCCACAACATTATGATTCTGCCTAGAGTTGACATTAACAAGAAAGCAGGAAATTAAAATATTATCAACGCTATGAAGCCTATAAAGCCATGAACATCATCTATTAATAATTTTCTTGTAAACTATTTATGCACCCAAAGATATTTCTCATTATATGTTCTATGTTTCATTTGACCTTTATTCTACCTCCACTCTTCTTCTTCTGGATAATTATTTCTAGGTCAGAATTTATTCATGAACTATGGGTTTTGGTATTAATGGATCTAATGGAAAGACATTTTATTTGAAGGATTGGGAAATCAGGTTAACAGGAATTGCACATGTACATTGTTGCAAGAATAAACCTCTTTTTGATACCTGATTGTCCTTAGATCATAGATTACTAAACCAATATGGGTTGACATGGTCAAATCATTTATTGTCTTGCAGTCAGTAAACAGGGTGGTATTTGTTATTAGATTTTTTTTTCCTACGAGGAATGAAGCATCAAAGATAAAATAGTGTGAGCAAAATGGAAGGACAGAGATGTAAAAGATGATGAAAAAGAAAAGAGAATACAGAGTTTAATTTAACATCTTTGCCATCATAAATGAGATATTTAGGTCAGACAACACATCCTGATATTCCCCCAAGACAGTATTCTGAAGTGACAAGAGTATGTTCTCTTCAATAATGCATAAGGTGTATTGGATCTATTTAAAAAGAAGGGTTTCTGGGATATGACATCAGAAGACACTTTCAGTGAGTTAAGAGAAAAAAGCAATATAAAAATAGCTTTGTTTTTTTTTTTAATCAATTTGAAAATTCAGAGTAAAACCTGTAGATTTTCAAGATTCAATCTGTTCAAAAAGTGCCATCAATAGGCATTACTTGGGCCCCTTATAGCTCTGGGGCCTGCAACATAAGAACATGGATCTGCTGAAATGAGTGCAGAGGAGGGCCCCAAAGATGATCAGAGGGCTGGAACAACTCTCCTATGAAGACAGGCTGAGAGAGTTGGGGCTGTTCAGCCTGGAGAAGAGAGGGCTCTGGGGAGACCTCACTGGGGCTTTTCAGTATCTAAAGGGGACTACAAGAGACCTGGAGAAGGACTTTTTATGAATTTATGTAGTGGTAGAAAAGGGGAAGTGGCTTTAAACTGAGAGAGAAGAGATTTAGGTCAGATATTAGGAAGAAATTCTGTACTGTGAGGATGGTGAGGCACTAGAATAGTTTGCCAAGAGAAGTTATGAATGCCCCATCCATGGAAGTGTTCAGGGTCAGGTGGGATGGGGCTTTGAGCAATCTGATCTAGTGAAAAGTGTCCCTTCTCGTGTCAGGGGGGTTGGAACTAGACGATCATTATGCCTAGAATACACTACAAGTTAATTTGTACTTTGCTCTTTAAGACATGCAATATTTTGCAACATTCAGAGTGTTCACAAACATTGAATCATGAAATAAACTCCGTTTCTGTCATCTAAGTAGAAGCTATGACTTTCTGCAGACTTTGAAGTAGTTAACACAATGTTCATTTATTCAGATAAGATTTTTACCAAATCCAATAAAGTTATAAATAAAATTAAATTTCTCTATTCTGCTCCTACCTTGCCTTTTCTCAGAAAAATTCTTGTCACCATAAATGAGTCATTCTGTAGGTACTACATGCAAATGGGACCCAGTTAATTGTTCTATTAGATTTTCCTCTTTTTTATTTTCTTGTGAAAATTAATTTTAAAAAACTGCTCATTGTATATAATGGTGACACAGTGACAGCTTATTATGAACATTCTTGTTCTCAACTTCAGAACTGGGACTTTCTGTGGTAGTCAAAGAAGTGAAAAATAGCCAACACAGGTCTCAGAAGTATCAATTCTCTGAATTGGCTGTGGGGCCTGGATTACTTTCCCATCCCATAGAGATAATCTCTCCTGATTAAACTAACCTAAATAAAGTCTTCCTTGTAAAATAAATGGAAATACATGAGTCATTGTTTGCCACTGAGTTTCTTTCACAAATACTAAGGAAAAAAAAGGGCATAAAATTGAATAAAAAATGAAACAATAACTCTAATTCCTATAATTTAGTCTTCCAAGTATTATGATTTTAATACTTGTTATATAACTTAATTTGATCCTATTGATTCATATTAGCTTCATAATCTAGGGTCTAGGGACAACCAGCTAGCAGACTAAGGGCTTTATTCTTGCAATAGCATGGAAGTGCAGTACTCATTACCCTTAACAAGTGCAGTGTAAGCACGTCAATTGATGAAAAGTCCTCCTGAAATCTTAAGGACAAAACAAACAAACCCAGAAACAATATGTTTTCACTTACAGTTGCTATTCCATGATTAAAAATTGCTATTGCAAAAATGAATAATTGGAAAGCATAGACACATACAATCAGACCTCACAATCAAGTTTTCTTTCCTTTTAGCATTAGTACTACTGTCTCTGCATTTCATAATGTAATTTAATTTTATGTACAAAATTTCCTGAAAGGCATAAATGCATTTCAGCTCTATGTAGTGGTAATTCAGTTTTAAACCATGCATAAAAACTCAATAAAGAGCAAAATACTAATAGGTTGTATATGGGCTGTGACCTTTCCTAGTAATTTTTCAATATTTTTTAAGAGTTAAGAAACAGTCACTGAAATAAGTTGAGAGACTCTTAGTCTACTATTTACTTTAGAAAAATGAATGGTTATCAAATGGACTTGAATTGATGATAATATGATAGTTCATGCTTCAGAAGCCACCCAATTGCCAATGTGAAGAACTGGATATTGTCTCTCTGGCATAATCACATGGAGCGTGGATTGCATTTTCACTTTGCATGACCTTGAAAACAGTCTCCCAGACCAATGACAGAAACATTCCTTTTAAATATTGCTGCTGCTGCCAAGTGTATAGACTAGACAAATAAAATTAAAAAGGAATAATAAACCTAGTGATAATAAATTAAACAGTTATGCTCTTTGTTCAATGTTTTAGGATGAAAAAATCCTTATAATTATGAACAAGAATTTAAAATGCAGATTTTGTACAATATTTCAAACAGAGATTTTAGCATTTCTGAGATCTATTGTATTCTAAACCAGACTTTGAATGACTGATGTTTTTTAAATGTGCTTTTAAACATTCACAGAGATTCCAGATTCCTTGATTCCATGATCCTAAGTTTCAGAGATGCTAGGTTTGATTCACAATCTGTTGCCTGTTGAATGTTTTCAGTAGCTTTGACTTCTTTGTTTCATTATATATTCCTAAATTTAGCAGCATATATTTTTATTTATTTCATGGCATTTTTCTCTTGAAGGTCTTTTATATCGGTAGATTTTTGTCATTCTCTGGATACTTTCCTGCTACATTGGATAGGTACTGATACAAGTACTCTGAATTATAGAAATTTTCTTTGCATCTTAAAATCAAAATTTGCCTATGTTATGTTTATTCATCTGTTGCTCAGCCGTTCTAGCGTCCTTCTTTGAAGAAGACCCAAGGATGTCTTTAATTAACCTCTGTTCATATCTCAACCTTACTGTGATATGATCCAGAATTCTAAAATATTTATTGCAACTATAGCTAGGAGGTCCACGTGAATATAAGAGAAATCATGCTTTCTGATTGAGTGGACCAGAAGGCAGCATAGGTTTTTAGCAGGGGTTTCCATGTAGCAATGAAATTCCTAGGAACTACAAAGTTTTCTTCATCTTTGGATTTCACCAACCTAATTTTCAACTGAATTTTGTATTTCACCTGTTTACATTGCAGTCATGGTAGATTTATATGTAATTACATCCATATCCATATAGTCTGTATTTTTTCGGGTATTTTTGTGACATTCTTGTGTGTATTAAAATTCTCAACACTTAAATTGTAGAAATGCTCCACTGTGTTTAAAAATTGAATGAATATTACTAAAGAAATGTTCTTGATTCAAAATGGAGATTGGAGTTACAGACCTGTTTAAGATTTGTTGGGTTTGGACAAGATCCTAAAGCAAGTCAGTGTTTCCCAGTTATATCACCATTTATTGGGAAACAAGCTCTTTGAGAAATATATATAACAATATACTTCTCAATTAAGTTACAGTACAAAGTCTACTACATTTATAATGATGTATTAATGCAGTCTGGTTTGGGTTGCTCAAACATTTTATTTTGCTTGATCTGCATGCTATCTTTGATGCTGTCGATTATAACATTCTGCTTTATTGTTTATGAAATTAGGTAGGATAACCTGGCACTGTTTTGAGTTGTTGTCATTCTTATTATCAAATGCACGTCCATCTGTGTCATTACATATTAGCTCTTTTCCGTACTACCTTGTCAGTTCCTTCAGTTTTTACATAAATTCATTTTTACTTAGTTCACAGTATATTATTTCCTTCAGGTAACTTCATTTATCATTTAGGTATTTCTTCCTTCATGTAAGGTATTCAAGGACATGGGATAGTGACTTTGTACAGCTGCATAGAAAACCACCAAAGACTGGAAGGAACACATTTGTATTTTGAAGATGTATACAAAACCAGAGAAACGTGATGCATGTCCTGGGGCAATGGTAAAACTGTTTTTCTTCTTTAGATGAAGTTACTCAGGACAATATTATGAATCTAGAATATGTCACATCTGCAAGAGACTTTATCAAGGAAAATTATGAGACTTTTCACAATTCTAAACCTATACTTATATGATTCTTCTGAATAATTTTCATTAAACATACAATCTTTATTTATAAATAAGGTAAACTTAACTGCTGTAGAAATTCACATGGGACAATACAGAGCAACCAAGTTTCACTTACATTATTTTTTTATTTAGAGAAAAATCTGCGTGCATGCCTTTAATTTGGTTTACATCAAGTATTAACACTGATTTCAAGTCAGGAATTGAATTGATATACATGTAACCTAGAGGTAACACACAATCTCTTTCACTGTTCCTCTTGAACAACAAAATGTTTAGGACACTCCAGACATTTACTTTCACATGGCCCTTTTTTTTACTCTGTGAAGCTAATGTATATTAATGGGAAAAAATGCTATTGTACTCAAGACATGAGCTGTTACCTAGGAAATCCATTTGCCTTCTTCATGTTTCTGAATTCAAGTAGATCACTCAAACAGAACACTAGGCTGAGCCAAGATGGGTATGATAAACAAGAAAACTCCAAGTTACTTTGTCACTATGATAACGATGCCTTGGGTCTACCCTAGAAACTTTTCCTGGCGCAATGTTGTCGTTTATAGACATTTGGGAATTCTTTAATGATACTGCTTGGACCACCAAAGGGCCTAAAGTAGACACAGCAATTCTGAAGTAAAAAACCAGACCTTTTCTCAGATAACTTATTTTCTGTGGGAACCTGGTAAATGTACATCCAAAGAAACATATTTTTATCAGTAAAAGGTGCATCTACTTTTAGAGCTTTTGCTGAGATAGATGTGTTAGCAATCCCTCTCTACTTTAGACTAGCCCTTAGCAGTATAAAGCAATTAAAGATAATCCTGGTATGCCTTGAAAAAGGATAATGTTTTCTGCAGCTCTTTTATTCATGATTTTCAGACGCATGCTTTTCTCTACTGCCCCTGCAGATCGTGTAATATAGATTGCATACTGATAATGCACGCTGTTATCTGTAGGTGTTCCTAAATAATGAATAGTCCACTGTAACAGCTTTTCTTACAAGTAACTAGCAAAAGCCAGCTTCAATCTGTTTTTTTTGAACAAAATAATTTATCACATTTCTAAAATAGAAACCTACCTCTAGGCTTTTAAATCCATTCTTGGGCACCTAAGGGTGCCTTTCAAGCTCCATTCATTTCAACCTTTAAATTATATTTAGTCCAAAAATGGTCATATTTCTTTACGCTAGACTGTGCCTGGACAAGCACAAACTCTTATCCTGAAGCTACAAGGACCCTTACCCAACATTTCAGTCCCTACGGAAACAAATCTGTAAACAACTTTCTTTAAATATTCCTATCTTACATATCCATATGTGAGAGGTAGCCAAAGGCTAGATTATAGCACATAAGGAATGATGTTTTACTCTCTCCTGTGTCTCCATCACATTATAATAATATTTATGTCTGATCACATCTTCCTCTGGGAAATACTATGAAAACCTTTGTAATTTGCTGGGTTGGTGAAGGTTCTGGGTTTCTTCTCAGCTTTAGTTTGCTTTAGCAGTTTCAGCAGAACTCCCTTTCTATTACGGGCATCGCTATGAACATAGTAAGAGAAAGCTTAAAACACAGTGTGCTTAGTGACAATTTTTTCCCCCTAACTGCAATCCACTGCCCTGTCCTTTGTTCCATCAGTGTGACTCATGGGGTGTCTCTCAGCAAAGACTAATTGCTGAAAAATCTGCACTCATTGTTCTGCTCTGTCCTTCATTTTAAACTGGGTTGTAACTTTTTGTAGTCCTTGGTGTTTAATTAATTGAGATCTAACAGAAGATTTTCCTCATGGAAGTTATGCTTGCATTGACCCAGATACTATGAAGAATTCTGGATAAGTGAGAGGGGCAGAATCTAAACGATATTCACAATTGGAAATTGAAGATCAGAATATCTTGAAGCTCTAATTTACCATCAGATAGAGCCATTAAGTACACCAATGGTTACATCATCACTGTTTTCATTTGTCTTTCATTATATCCTTTTCTTCTTGTTTTTTTTTGTTGTCACAGTCTTGCCTCTGTCTACCAAGGGAATTATTTCAATACATCATTAGTCATCTTGGAATTAATTTAAAAGTTCTTCCTGAATGATCTTAAAAGATTTTGGCATACTTCAATTTATTGGTTCTTTTCTCTGCTATTCTCATCTGACGTATAAAACACATGCCATATGAACAGCAAAATATGTTCCTTTTTTATTTCCTGGAAGTTTTAATAAAATCACAAGTGTCTTGGTTAGAGTCAGTTTACAGTGTACATATACTAAGAGGAAAGGAAGTTAAATATAAAAAAATAACAAAGTGAAATATCAGAGAAAGAAATCAAAATGTCAGTATTTTCATTATATATCCTTATTTTTAGATATTTTATTGCATGCTAAAAACTCTGTAAAGACTAAAACCTAGCATATGAAATATGACATTTCATTCTAGAAACTAATTTTATCCCATATATATGTATAGGGAAAAGTTAATTTGTGGCATTTTGTTAATATTATACAGTTGAATGAAAGGTGGCATTACAAACTGGAATCATTTCAAGAAGTTGGCATAAAAAGTATCTGTAAGAAGAATACCACATCATTAAGATTCAGGTTTTCTTAGTAAGTTTTGATTTGTAGATGTTTGGAACTCTGGAATCACTTTTTAAACCTGATATTATTGTATGTTAGCTTTAGGCTATGCTTACTGTGCTTTACAATCAAGTTGTCCTAATAATTAATGAAGTATGTGTGTATATATGTACACAGTACGTGATACTTGACACTATGCTCTCACTTTAATTCCATTTTCTTCGTCAGTAATCTTGTATTTGACTGCTGTGTGGTTGAAGAGAACCCAGGATATTAGAAAACCTTCTGGTGTGTTATGAAGAGAGCCATCACGTCTCACAATATGAGCACGAGACTCAGACACATGGCATTTGGTTTGCACCTTCACACAGTAACACTTCTGTACCATATGTTTTTACAGCACAAAACCAGATCATTTGTCATACTTTGAGATCCCACATGACAATCACAACTGCATGCCTTAGCTGTGATCTGTCAAACTGTTATGCCTGTCACATGGGGGTCAGCAGAAGGAGAAATACCTTGCTAGCTGTGCTTCAGCTAGAGGAAAAAAGGAAGGAGGTTCTTAAAGGAACTCCACCACAAGGTAACATTACCCATCTGCAACTAATGTTATTACATTGGTTCACCACTTGAATGTGTTGAAGACAAATTTTAGTGGCCACTGAAACACACTGTACATCCATACAATCTCTTAAAGCAAAATGTTTGTGCGGGGACACCACAGGGCTTTGAACAGTTTCAAGTTTTTGTTGTTGAAACACCACAGAAGTTTCAATCTAATAATACCTTGGTTTAAATATAAGCAAGGAATTCAGCTTTCCACAGAATATTGAAAGTGTAGTTTGCTGTGCAGATTAGTACATAATTGCTAGCATAGCTACACATTCATTGCTCCTATTCCTTGGAGCATGGCAATCAGATATTTCTGCTCAACATGGCACATAACATTCACAGAGGAACAGACTAAACAGAGGAAATTTCCTTCTGACCACCAAAAGAAGCTATGTACATAAAACTAAGATGTTTGACTATTTTGCTGGTCTTATGCTTCACCAGTAAACATCTCTTGCATTTACCTTCTCTCTCCAGCTGTACAAATACACAAATAACACCATTTCCTCTATGATAAATGTTGCTTCCCTGGCTCCAAAGTTTTCATTTGAAATGTCTGAAATACTCTTCACCTGCCTGGTGATCAACATAATCTACTGTTTGCCATATATGAAAATATCAGTCGCTTCACTTTTATTCTTCTGTTCCTTGATGTATAGATATAGAGAAACTAAAAAGGGGGAAAAAACAGGAGAATGCAGACATAGCTTTAAAAAAACCTTTAAAGGACATCTGGAACATATTTCTCAATGAATAGCAAATTTCTGTCCTTTGTGTCTCACTATAAAACAGTATAGTAAGTTACAAATTCTTTGCTGAATGAGTAGTTCCATGCTCCTGATCATTCAAAAGGGTTAGGTGAATTCTAAATAATTCAAAACCCTATATGTATGAGGATTTAAACTGCTGAGTTTGATAACTCAGCAGTGAATTTTTAAGAAGCACTTAGGTGATTAAAAAGAACAAATACAATTTATACTCCAAATAATCCAAACAATATTGCCAAAATAATGTAGAGATGTTATGATGTTTCCCAGTAAATGTCTAGAATATGGACAGACAGTTTAAAGAATGAGAACTAGAATGCAAAGTGAGCTTCACAGATCTAGACACTTCCAGTATCTCTACATTGTTATCAAATATAAATGGTCCTTTCAAAGGACATTTAAAACTTGAAAGTCACCAAAATGCTTAAGAAAAATTTACAGGGTTTTTGGTTTACTTGCCTGCATAAATGAACTTAAAAAAAAAATCTGTAGTGCTTGTAGCATTTTTGAAAATTCTACTTACATACACGTAATTATTGACTTCTCCCTTAGGTATTGATATTTTCTGAATGATAGCTAACAAAATAATCCTGTAAATAAGCTCTTGGTTATTTTGTAAATTCTATATTGCTATCTATTATGTGCTTGTACAGTACCTATCAGCATGAGCCCTTAATGGGTATTATTATAATTTGTGTAATATAATAATAGAAATTCAATTAATTATTATTTCCTTCAAAAGGAAATAAAATTGATATTGTGTGACATTTTCCACAACATAATCCTTGGCAAGTAAAGAAATAGGAAATTTTCTTACAAGTTTTAATTACAATGGAATGTCCAGGTATCTCAAGTGAAAGATTCCAGACATTCACAAAGACATCTCCTCTGTCTCCTTCAGAAAAGGAAACACACAGCATAAATAAATCTTCTTCAAAGCATCACTCAAAGGTAATTATAAATTTAGTGGCATCAACAAAATTTGAGACTGAACCACCTGCATGCATTCTGTTTGTGATGTATTAGCCATCAGGCAGACAACTATGAAATAGATCAAAATTAAGGTTGTGACTACTTTATTTCTTCTAATCTGACTTCCCCTTTGATTTTAGCATATCAAATGATTAATATGACTAGCTATAAACAATTAACTCCTATATCATTGTCATTGGGGTTTTTTAAGCATTGATGTCCTACCTAAGATTAGATTCAATGATCTGAGAGACCAGCAGTCAAACCTTAATATCATAATTTAGGAAGCCTTCTAAAACAGGGAAGGAAACTGGTGATTCATGTCATCTTTCAATAAGATTCAGGTGCCTATAAAATCAACAAAAATATCTAAAAATTTCCAGTTAATTTTGAGTGCACAATTGCTCATACCATTAAAATGTATACAATGGACATCCCATGTTTAATATTCGAAATTTTTCAAAGTGAAAATATAATATTTCTGGAGGACTTGAAGGAAATGGCTGCTGGTCTGCTTTGAACACTTAACAGATGTTAATTACAGAACGTATTTATTATGTAATCAATTCCCACCTCCAATTAATTCCATATATATTTAAACCATGCACATAAACAACCATGTCTTCAATAGCCTTATCTTTATATTTCTTTATATATATATATATATGCAAACTCCTTGTCATTCTCCCATCTTACTTATCTCAGCTTTAGGCTGTATTTTTCTGCTAGTCCTAACCTATACATTCCCTGAGCTTTTCAGAGTTTCCTTTTCACAACTGATTCCATATCTGCCATTATTTATCTTCACCATTGCAAAGCCACATTCCCATTCCTTGCCTCACATCAACTTGTTTCCCAAGTATCTCTTTTGGCACTTACCATCACCAAGCTTCATTGTTTCTTTTGTTCACATGTCACCCTATCATCTTTAGCACTTTGGTTTTAATCTCCTCACATTCCTGAACTCCACAGTTCTTATTCATTGTACTTATTCATTTTTGTTGTGACTACTTTCTATGCTCTATTCAGACAATGAACAAATATAGTATAAAACTATATGCTGACAGCTTGTTGTCAGTCCTTCCTAGACAAGTGGAAAAAAAGTAATATTTGCATTATTTTTCTTCCACCTGCAAAGACTACATTACCTATGTTGTGCATGGCTGTAATAAAAGATTCATAACATCATAGAAAGTGTGTTGGGAATATATCTCTAAATGCTAGACAGTAGATTTTCTCCTGGAGGGATTCTTGTTTGAGAAACTTCAGTGATTCAGACTAAATGATGGAGAGCTCTCTGAGAAACTGCTTAATAGTTTATCTTTGAAGATAACTGGACTTTTGCCATGATTAGTTTCAAAAGGAACGAGATCAAGTAAAGATAACCCTAAGACTGGGTTTTACTGTACTCCAGAAAAAATGAGAAAGATTCTTAAGCACAAAAAAAAGCAAAAAATTACTTACCTTTTTTATATATTAAGATTAGTGTCTTACATGCAACAATAAAAGTGAGTTGAATCAGAGAGTTTACAGTTTAAAAAATGTTATCTGTTTAAAATTCTAAGATAACTTTTTAATAAGGTAAGTGTTGTTCTTAATAAAAATAATGGATTTATAGTTCTCTTTTTCATATTGTTTATAAATTAAGGACTTCATAAAAAAATGCATTCTTTTACAAGCAAAATTTATTAATTTTTAGTGCCTTTTTTTTTCAACTTTTTCTTCTGTAAATATCCTTATATTTTACAAGCACTTCCTGACTCAAGAGAGTATAGCAAAATTGGACCTTTCAGTTAATTGAGACCATTTCAGACTGGAAATTTCCAGAAAGATATGTTTTCTCTTTGGATGTGTTTAAAATTAATCTCTTTCAAACTATGGTAGCGGATTTTAATAAGCTAGAATTAGTACTCCTGACAAGAGGAAAAAACACTATAAAGTTTTGTCTTTTGACCTTTGAAATAATAGTTAGCCTCAGCTTAAGCAGACACTTTAAGCAAGACTGGAATTAGGGGATTCCAATAATGCTGGCAGCAAGAAGGAGATTGTATCTGACTTAAGTTTATTTGCCATAAAATTTACTTTGTTGCTTGTCAACTCATCTAAATGAAGATGTGTGAACAAGCTAAGTCTCTATCAGACTGCCCCTCCTTCCTAAGTTCCGAACCACTGAGTTTATCAGCTCAAGACTTGCAGCGGGACTGGTGACAGCCATGGGACCTTCAGTGACAATCTTCCTTATTCTCTTAAATGTATAACAAGAAAGTTTGGAAATAGTTGACTATGTCTTATTTTTACCTATTAGCTTTCACACATGCAGAATTTACTTTCTGATATGACTGTTTCTATCTTCTCATGCCTTTCAGAAGTCACCAGTGAAAAAAGGCTCAGTTAACTCCTGGTACGAAAATTTTCGTACCAGTAGCCCAGCCAGTTGCTGCTTTCATGAAAGCTACCAGCTTGTCTAAATTTGTTATGAATTTCTAGAAAGGAAAGATTTAATGTTTACAAATTAGTACATATTTTTTTCGTTCTTAAACTCTGTATTTAAAAATAACTATTGTGGGAGCTTAACAACCATTTTATTTTATCACAGACTCGTAGAGTGATTTGGAGTATATTTTTCTAGATCTCATATTTAGAAGTGGTTTCCTTCTCATAAGATTTACATCAAGTGACAGACATGACACACTGGATTCTTCATCTGAAATCTCAAAAATATTTGCACAAATATGCTAAGGTTGGCAGATGCGTTTTTGGATACACATCTTACTTTATAAAATAATGTATACATTTGCCATTGCTTTATCATGGTGATGACAATTACAACTGAAATGCAGTGAAGAACACAGATCAAGGTTTAATTCCCACTGTACCACTCACTTTGCAGTCTTTTTCCTTCCTGTGCCATGTAGTATCTTACCTGTTCAGAATGCAATTTTTTAAAATTACATTTGTTTCCTATCATATGCTATTCAAAGCCAGGTGATATTCGATCTTGTTATATCTCTAGATTCCACTATAGATAGTTAATAACAAATAGTACTGCAAAATATTGTGATTATGTTATCAGCTATGTAAGAGGAAGAATAAAAGAATATTTTAAATGTAAAAACAAATTCTGTGTGTGAGGAAAACAATATAAAAAAGCACAACATGGAACTACAGGTAAGAGAAGAAAAAGGCTTATTTTTTTCCCTAATGTTCTCTCTGGTCTGAAGAACATAATACTACCCTTTTTTCTCCAGTCTGGTCAAATTAATTCCTCTGGATCAGGAAAATTCAGAGTTATCAGAAAACATTTGATACAAGAAACCTGATGAGGTATGGACTTGCGCAGTGGAAAATGACCTCAAAACCAAGTTCTAGGCTAAAACCTCATGTAAAAAATAATAATCTGAAAAATCTTTTCCTGATACTCTTACACATTTCTAAAATCTAATAGCATCCTGAAAAATGGACTGAATAATAGAAAAAATTCAAAGATAAAATATCATTTGTTCTGAAGACTCTCCGAGCTAGAAGACAAAAATATAATAACTTCTGTTATTTAAAAAGAAGATGAAAGTTTTCCCTGAGGAAATCAGTCAATGGAGAACTGACAGGCAGTAAAAGTTGGATTCAATCATCCTCTATAAGGTATATTCCTCATATTCAAAAAACTTAGGAAAAGAGAGTTTCATCCTTGAAAATTATGTAATTCAAGACTACCAAAAGGGCCATAAAAAACACACAACTCAAAAAAAAAGAAAAAAAAACAAACAAGACTTCTAATATGAATCATTGAATAGAGAAACTTGGAACAAAGAAAAGAAATTATATCAAAGAAGAACTATTATCACAAGAATACAATCATCTGCATGAATTCATAAAAATCTTTATTGTTTTGTGAGAAGATACTACCATGACTCCTGGGTTTCAGTGTACTGCATAAAATCTTTTATAAGCAACAGTGAAGGTTAATGCTGCTACTGAAAATTATTTTTAATGAGTCTTGAAACGTTAGTTTAGGTCAGTTTCTCATGTTATTCATTAACCGCAGTAAAACAGACTGAAATTTAATTTGAATTTAGGGTTCTTTAATGTTTCCTGTAGATACCATTCCTTTAACAAGCGGGTGAGATATAGGGTATATGAGGCTTTAAGAAATACTATTATTGTGCATTAAAACTTACTGTTACTTAGTTAATTTTTCAGGTTACTGAACTTGTAAATTGATGGAAAAAATTTCTTATGACAAGCCAAACACAAAATCATCTACAGTTGTCTGGCAATAAACCATTTTTTTTGCATATGATAATTAAACAAAATCAATATATTAACTAGGAAAATAGTTAGATCACTTTCCTCTGACTGGAATTTGAATTAAGACAGTTGTTTTATTTGCCTTTCAAATTACATATCAAGTAAAGGTGTCCAAAACCAGGGAAAACGGATCCTATTAAAAACAAACCAAAACCCTATATATATAGGAATATCCTGTATTCTTATCAACAGGCAAGGAATAAACCAGTATGACCAGTATGATTTTACTATGAAGACATTAAAGCTTTACTCTCAAGGAAGCTTTCCTGCCTGGAAAAAAGCATCTTTCCCAGAGACAGTTTAGATGTTTTCTCCTCCTGCATTCCAGAGGAGCTGACTTCTAGGTACAAGAGAAGATAAGTTTTTGCAGACTTGTCTGAAGGCCCCAGAGCAGGGGAGCCAGGGATGACAAAAACCCTGAGAAGAACGGGGGGGCTGTCTCTTTCTTAGCCCCAGTGCAGATTTGTGCCAAGACAATGAAGCATTTCAATTCCAAAAATGTTTTGCAGAAATCATAATTCTAATCCAATTGAAGATAACAATTAAGAGCCTTTAAAAAAGAATAAAATAAGAATTTCAAAGGAAATGCAGTGGATTTCAATGATCCCATGTACCATAGGAAAAAACCCAAACAAACAAACAAACATGAAGTTTTTTTCTTCCTCTTTTCTTTTTTTCTTGTCTCTGGTATCCTTCCCGTATGGCAGATGTTAAAATCTGTGAAAGGTTTGAGTTACTGATGGATTAAGAGGGCAATAAGAGGGCAGTTAAGCCAGTTAGAGGAGATAAACTACATTGACATAGACCTAATGGATTTATTTTCCTTTTTCTTTTTCGGCTCTTTTTTTTTATTTATTTATTTAATCTCAACAGACAATAATGTGGACAAAAACTGAGGGCTCAATTCAGCTATGTAAACATCTGTATCTGGTATCTGAGGGTTCTTGGGCCAGTCACAGAGATCTGGGAGGTAGGAACCAGCACTGCCTGAGGGTCCAGCCCCTGCACAGAGGCAGCTGGAGACCAGGGTAGACTGGTAGGGATAAGGGCACAACATGGAAGTTTCTGCTTGGGGAACTGACTCGATCAAACCATATTCCTGTTCCTCTCTCATGATAAAGTTACTGCAACAGGTTTTACCACAGAACTTCAGACAGAGTTATGGATTACTGATCCTCTGTCATGAACTCCACCTTTATTTTGTTTTGCTGCTGTTTTACTCAGATATGTCAGAAGACACTTTCAGGGAATCTTGCTTTGCACACAAGTAGAACAATTATACGTCATCAAAACTGGAATATTTTTCAGTTGTACTGAAAGACCAGGTTAACCAGACAGTCTAAAAGTAACTTAGACATAGGGAATTAGTTATAGTCTATCTTTGGAGAAAACTGAACATCTTTTCTTTGGTCTTTTCTGTTCAGCAATGCAAAATGGTATTAAAAGCTGTAGATAAGACCAGAGAAAGGATTCCAATGCTGAAGTCTATTTCGACTGAAACATTTTTTCTATTTTGGATATTTCAGAATAAAATTACATTTGTTTCATCTGGCTTTTTGTTGAAATGGACTCCAGCATTAAGTGGAGCCTATTTATTTCATCCTTACTCATCCTTGCTCAGTCATTTGCTACAGTTCTTTATGAATAGTAAAATCTGTAAATAAACTTCATAGAAATATACTTATTTAACCTAAGATACTTAAATCCAGCTGAACAAAAACTTGTATATGTACTAAAATATATCTTTAAAAATTAAGCGTATCTGTCAAGTTTTATTTCAGAACTCCAAAAATGCAGGAGAAAATTAATATAAAGGTTGACAAGTCTGTTTGTCTAAAATAAAAAATCCTCTGAAAAATCCTAATACCATGAAAAAATATAATGGATAAATTACTTTAAAAAGCCCAAAACAATAAAAAAACAAGCCTGAAGAATGTCTATAACTTAGTCACATTCTGTTAAAATACAGAGCTAGTTGCAGAGATAATGAGAAAGGGCAAATACTGGCAATTCAATGGCCTTTTTTAATGTACTATACTAATGTTCAGATTATAGTTCAAAGATGCGAGTGTTTTAAATATTTCATTTAGCATTCATTAGGAAAGATAGGTTTTGTAGGGTTTTAAATGAAAAATGGCATTGAAAGCTCGGGGAAAAGATATGTTGGCAATATTTGGTTCACTTTCCTTGGCAATGCTGCTTTCCATCACAGAAACATGAGAAAATGAGATGAGAAGACATTTTTAATAAGCTTTTGTCCCACAGTTACTTGTTTGGTTATAATCATTAAGTACTTATATTAATTTTATCTTCATTTCATATTATGTCAGCTTCTAAATATATTTGAGGAATAAAAAAAAAGATGTCCTAGACACTAATTCCACTAATTCTTAAGTTAGTGACTACTTCAAAGTAACATGATGTGGTTACTATTAAAATGTAATTCAGACTTTCACTAGACTGCTTGTGCCTGACAACTAATTTTTTTGTTGCTCCCCTGGGTAGTTGCTAGAAACAGTCCCCAATGTAGATCCATTCTGTGACTGAAGCAGAGAAAGGAAAAGCTGAAAAATGAGCAACGGGAACAGCTTGCTGATGAAGTTGAATGAAGAGCTAGTAATGATATCGATGACATTACTAATTACTTAGCAGGCAGAATTCAAAATGAGAATTCATTTGTCATTGTGATATCATCAATCAGCTTTCTATTGCCTTGGGTAATAGGTTTGTGCTTGCTTGGTGCAACATAAACTTTGCTATATAACTCATTTTGTTTCTTACATCTGTACTTCTTAATTTTTACCTTTCAAAGTTTTACTCCTTCCTGTACTCTACTGTGGTTTTATGAGTGTCCTATTTCAAAGGTGGTGTATTTTATGCTTAATCAGATAATTAAACACCACATAATCTCTGCCCCTCAAAACAAACAAATATTCAACAGATTTTTTAAAAGAATCATAGACTAAACTAACATCGATGCCTGAGCAAAAGGAAGCACATTAAAATTTGATACTTAAAAAAGGTTCAAATAGATTTCTAGATGAATATTTTAATGAAAAATTTACAGTAAAGATATGCAAATTCCTCTAATTTAGGGATAGAGGTCAAAAATCATAGTTCCTGAGTTCTTACTTGAAAAAAAATCTCATTGGCTTTGATTTAAGAAAATCAGTCTTTTAAACAATCCAATATTCCTAATCCTTCAGCCTGTGAACCAGTATCACAGTCTGAAGAGCCTAGAGTCTATACTATCTCTTCCAAACAGCTGAGATTCCTGGCTGAGTCATCCTGTTGGAGAGGGAGCTGGCCAGACTCACCGGCTGTACACTCCAAGATTTTCCTCTCTCCTGTCCAATTTGGCATCTCTGCCCTTTTGCATCTCCTTTCCGGATTCTCGAATTCCTGCCTTGACTTTCACAGACCCACTCTCCAGTTTTGTGGGCATACACTATGATCATTAGTGCTTTGCTGTGAAGTAAGTAAAGAGAGTATCTGTTCAGTCACAAGGGAACTGCTTGGTAGTCCCCTTGGTAGTCACCAGAGCTGTCAATGACACATCCTACCAGCCCCATGTCATGGCAATGGGGATTAACCTGAAAGTGACCCAGGGTCCCAAAGGAAAATGTGATCACCATGATCACCACAGGGGTTTGCTGGCCAGCTGTAGTTAGCCAAGGAACTACTGACATGAATCAGCAAGTATATTGTCTTTTCATATGCTTGTGGTACTATAGTCTAGTAATATCTGTAGCTTAGAGGTACCCTAGAACTCATTAAACAACCTAATGGATCATCTGACAGTTGGAAAGGTTTTCCTGTGTGAGTGAATATTAAAGTGAATGTGTTAATTTGAGCCTATATTATTATGCCTTCTCATTTGCACTGTTTTCTATCATTTTGATTAATGCTTAGGTTGTGACTAACACATAGAAGGAATGAAGGATAATATGCATAAAACTGCAGTCTATGGATGTTCTTACCCTTCTGGATTGTGCATCTACTGAAAGAAAACAGGTAGAAGGGGAGAGCTAAAAAAGTGTTTCTTTTAATTTTCAGTCTTATCAAGGTTACAAATTTGATGATTTTGTATACACGTCACTTCTACAAGATGGGAATAAAGTAGTTTTTATTTAGTCAAATATCACAATCAAGAAACAGCAATTTATAAGCCTCTTAGTCAAAAGTAGAGGAAACCCTTAGAAATGTTTTTAGTATCTAGAAAGATTTTCTTATTAAACATATTCAGAAGAATCCAAGTGTTCCAATTCAGTGAGTTTATAATTGTGTTTTGGTTTACATGCAGGTCATTAATTTCTCCAGGACCCTTTGAAATACCTCTGTAGGTTGCCATAAAATCTCCACAGAACTGAATTTCATTTTAATTTCACTTTTTCTATAGTGTTTCTAATTAAATGACATTTCACAGAAGCTGAATAATTTTTACTTCTTCCATTTAAAAATTTTGGTCAGATTAAATAATAATAAAAAAGTAAATATTATAAGAATTCAATAATTTTTAAAAAATTAATACTTATTAAGGATGTAATCTCTAAGATAATTTCATATGTATTAGGTTATATTACAGGTAAAAACTGTAAAGCACACCACACCTCTACTATATCAAATTCTTGTGAAAACAGAAGAGTCTTAGGTGGTTTTTCTGTCTTTCTAAAACAGTCTGACTCCTTGAAATGGTTACCCTGAGTAGAATTCAGAGTATATTACTGTTTCTTCTCTGAAAATCTAATTTCAGGAAACTCTACAGAGAAAAGCAGGATAGTATCCTAAATCTCATCAGTATCTTACATGGATATATCATTCACAGAACTCTCCCAGAGGAAAAAGGTGCCTTTTAAAATGGTAAACATATGATTGTAAATGAGAACTGCAGTTCTAGACAATTGATTTGAGGGTGTTTGAATATTGCATTACCAGCACATTGCCTTGATCTGTGTAATTGTAGTAGAACAGATATCCAAATTTTGACACGCTATCCCTGACTCTCCTGTATGTCTGTTTCCAGCCACTGCCATGATAAGGCCTTTCAGAGGAAGATAAAAAATGTACATAATGCATGCAAGTTAATTTTTTTTTGAGATATGGCAACTTTAAATATAGACATATTCTTCTGAATAAACAGATGATATTTTTCCCCTACTCGTATGAGGGGGATGCATCAATTTACATTGGAGGCAACTTTACATTTGTCATTAGGTGCAGTCACCTTAATCTGATAATTAGCTTCAAATATAAATGCAGTTTGGCAAATTACTTTTTATTATTATTTGAGATTTTTGTTTTCTCTCATGAAAAATACTTTTCACAAAAGCATTCCAAATGTCTTTTCCTTTGTGTAATGGAAGATTTGGAGCAAGAATTTCATTTCAATAGCTCAGGCTGTCATCCTTGTTAGAGGTCCCTATTGACAGCAGCCTACTAAGTAACAAAAATGGAGCAGAAAAGAGCAATTCTATGACCCTCTTTTGATTTATTTTCTTTTTAATCTCTGAGCTATCTTCAGTCATGATATTATGCTGGGAATAGCTTATTATTGCTAAATTTGTTTCTATTTTTTAAGCAGCGGTGACTGACTTTGTTCCTTGAAAGTACTCATTTGCTTTTCTCCCTGTCCTTATTATCTCTTCCTCTGTTTTATACTGAACACAAGAACTGGTACTCTAAAAAAGCTGTTGATTAATCTAATGACATTTAATGAGATAAATAGTTGGCATGGAAAACAGACAAAGGAGAGGCCTTTGATCTTTTCAAGTTATTAGACAAAATGATAGTGGAAATTTCTTTCTTAATAGAGGTAGGAAGGTTGTTTCAGCCTCTTAAGTCTCTAATATTAAAGACACCTCCCAAGCTTTTAACCTCAGTTTAGTTAAAATACATATTATACCAATTGACTTCCATTATTTCAGCATCAGAGAATCTTATCATGCTGTCATTATCTTAAGTAAATGGGTTTGTTTTACATAATGTGCATTAATTATAGTAGTGTCCATTAAAAACATATCTCTCTGAATTAGGGATAGATAAAGGAGAAGGATTTTTAATATATATTCCAATTCTACCTTTCTGTAATTGAGGATTTTTCCAGTTAGAAAGCTTATTCATTCTATTTACTTTTCTGTTTTGTTTTGGTTGGTTGGTTGGTTGGTCGTTGTTAGTTTTGGGGGGGAGGTTGTTGTTTGTTTGTTTGGGGGTTTTTGAGTCTGTTTTGCCCATGACAGTGATCACTGGGTGATCTCTCCAGTCCTTATCTCAACTCATGAACCCTTTGTTATATTTTCTTTCCTCTGTCCAGCTGAAGAGGGGAGTGAGAGAGCGGCTTTAGTGAGTACCTGCATCCAACAAGAGTCAACTCACGACACTTCTCTACATTACAGATATTTATTTGAGTGTAGCCTTCTCAGAAAATCTCATTATTTTTTCCCTAAAAATACCTAATTTATATCTTCTTCAATTCCAGCTTTGTGATTTTCTATGATTCCCGTGGAAAGTTGACAGCAGTTTGGCTGACAATCTGCTCTTGCCACTGTGTATTGATACAACTGTTGATAATTATAATCTCATAATTTCTTCAGATATACACAGATATAATGAGGAATACTTCTCCTGCATCTCATTCCCCAGTCTGTATATACATCCAGGGTTGCCCCATCCCAGGTGCAGAATCCGGCACTTTCTCTTGTTGAACTTCATACAGTTGGTGATTGCCCAGTCCTCTAATTTGATAAGGTCTCTCTGCAGGGCCTTCCTGCCTTTGAGGGAGTCAACAGTTCCTTCCAGTTTTGTGTTATCTGCAAACTTGCTTAGTATCCCTTCCAGTCCTGTGTCCAAGTCATTTATGAAGATGTTGAAGAGCACAGGGCCTAAGATGGAGTCCTGTGAAACCCCACTGCAGACAGATCACCAGCCTGATGTTACCCCATTCACTATTACCCTTCAACTATTTTTGTCATGACATTTTTTTTTTCTAACTATTACCCTATTTGACTATCCTTTTCCCTGTTACCCTATTCTGTGATTCTGTGATTCTGAAATTGATCTTTAGAGAATAAAACTCCCTTTCTATTCTTCAAAAGCCTAATTTAAGCAGAGATGCAGGAAGATTTACCTCAAAACTCTAATGAAGGTAAAGCTCCAGCCAAGGCATAGAGAGAACCTGAATATCACATATTAGAAATTAATCTGCATCAGAAGATTCCCCTTGTAACAGCCTCTATGTTTGCCAGTTGCTGACACTCAAAAGCAATATCCACAAGTCACATATTCATTCATTCATTCATTCATTCATTCATTCATTCATTCATTCATTCATTCATTCTTTTTTGTTTTGTTTTAAAAGACTAAGGAAGAAAACTATTATTTCAGAACTTCATTCTAAATATTGACTTTCCTGATGTTGACAACACTGATATTTATAGAATACTAAGAGACCTAAATGAGTACTGGGATATATTGAAGCAGAGTTGAGGATGTTGCTGCACAATTCCTATCAGCTCTAGGGGCAAGCATGATTAAATCTGCTACTCTGCTTCAAAAAAACTCAACATTTAAATTTAAAAAACTGCCTTATAATATTCTATACTCATTCTGCTAAAATGGAATGCACCCAGAAGAGAATTTTCTAGTTGCTCCCAGAGCTCTTTGGTGGTAGCAATCCATTTCCTATTAGTGACAGTAGAATGTGCCTGTGCTGCAGTCCCACACCGTCTCTTTCACTTTCCTTCCTTCCTTCCTTTCTCTCTGTAGGCGTTAAAGTAATTCTAGCTTCCTTACATGGCCCTTACGACTCTTTACCAATCTCTCCTATGACAAGCATATGATCTTTTGGCGAAATACCTTCTTTGATATGTGAGATAGGGCAAAGAGGGCAATAACGAGGGCAAAGGGACAGCTTTTCTTGTCCTGTTCTCAGCTTTTATTTCAAAGGGAATATAAATCACTCTTTCACACAAAGATCACAAGAAACATTGATTATTTCAGCAGCTCAGGCTGTCATCAAGAAGACATAGCTACAATACCTGTATCCCAGAGTATCCTAAGAGCTTTGACCATTCCTGAATTTTAAAATATACCACACCATATAGATAGTTCCTGTAACCACCTATTTCTAGAAATCTGTGTTTCAGTCATTGTTAAATAGATACTTAAATACTAAGTCAATTTAAACTCAAGTCACTAATTAAAGTTTTTTAATTTAGTTCTATCAGCCAAAAATACACTTTCACCAAAATAGTCAACATTTTCAGCCTATGAGCAAGCTATAAACAACCTGAGAATAGCTCACAGGTGTGTTTCCTAAAGCATGCCCCTTTCACCACTGCCTGAGTTGCAATGCTGCCCTCTCCCTGCATGTTCAAGGAGAACCTGGTTCATCCTTGTAATTTTCAAACCTCTTCACTTTATGGACCCAAAATTATTTCCACTCTAGATGAAGACCCTTGATTAGAAAACAGAAGCCTGATGACAGACTTGTTTTTTTCATCCTTACCTGTGAACACTGCTTAACAGTTGTCCACTGATACTCCACTAGCAAATGAACCAGGCCAGTGATTGTTCCTTGGTATCGGACCTCAGTCATCAATATTAAATATTACATATTTGTGCCAGCTAGCAATTTTCTGAACAATCTCCAGGCATGATTTAGGAGCCAGGACATCCCAGAAACTATCCTTAACAAGCAGTTTGCATGCAGTCTCCTCATTCTGGAGATTAGGAGACTTTATTAGCATAGACAAATGCGATTCAGTGCCAGTTGGCCTCAGTGGTCAAAAATATTCCCAGACATATTTAATCTACTTACTTGGGTTAAAAATTTGAAGGCCTTATATTGATATAATTTATTGTAATATAGCCAGCTTGTTGACCAATTTTTCTTTTCTTTGTTTTCCTACTCTTGGTTGTATGAGACAAAGGTGTTAGGTGTTTAAATCTTTGATTTCTTATTGTGGTAATCTTGATTTCTGTTTTCATCTCATTATCATTACAGTGAATTCAAATGTTGAAAACATTGATATATGAGGAAGTATGAGGCTTCTCAGGCCACAGAATAAATATTTTTTTTCTTGAATATATGAATTGATAACTTAAAATATTTATCAGGCCTCCAGCTTAAGAAACAGTCAAAAATTATTTGCACATATTTCACTCTCAAAAAGCAAGGGCCTTCAGAAAGAGCTGCATTCATTTTCCTCAGGCTGCATGAAAAGAAGTTTACCCTTGTTAAAGAATAGCAGCTATCAGGAATGCTCTAAATTGTGTTGTTTTGATTAAAGAAGGTTTTTTGGAGCCTTTCTACAGCAACAACCACATTCATGACGAGCAGAACAAATGCCCAATTCCAAGTGCAGTAAATTTATTCCAACAGTTCTTTGAATAGCAAAAAGTGGAAAATATATTTCTACTTAATATTTGCTAACTTAAATATTCCCTGCATGTGAACCACAACTCACTTCACCTGTAAGCAAAATGAACAGTAGCACATACTTGATTAAAGAATGGTTCAAGTTCCCTATCTCTCTTGGGAATTTTTTTTTTTTTAAATATATATGGAGCAGAGCTATATTACGTAAAGTCTACTGAAGTAGTCAAGATATCTGGTAAAATATCAGAATTCTAATTAAAAAGTCTCATACTGATATAAGTGATATGTTTATTTTGTTCTCTCATTAAGAGAACAGCCCTACCGTATACTCTTGAATTACTTATACCTGTTTCAAAGCTATTTCTGAACCTAGTTCAGAACCTAAAGAAAACTTAACTAGTGAGGCTTTCATACATATAGGTGAAAAGAGACATGAAGCAGGAACTAAAGCATGCAAAAGTCAGATACATTCCATTTATCTTCTGCATGATGATTTAATTGTGTTAAATTTCTATTTATTTCTATTTCTACCTTCTGCTAGAAGACCTCTCTTTTTCTGTGGAACTAGAGTTGAATTAGAGAACTCAAGACAAGAAAAAGGCTTTTTCTACTGAGAACTGCTAATTTTTAGTGTTCAGGAAAAAATAATAATATCTTATGACTCCCAAGATAAACAATATTTTCACAATTAAAGACCCTCATCGTAAGTTCCATCACATTTCTGGATATAGGAATATATGAACCAAGAATTTTTCAACACAGTAGAATGTCTTGCCTTTGAAAAATTAAAATTTGGTAATGTTACAGGATGAAAGAATAATTTTGTCTCCTAAAATAAAATATTTCTAAAATGGAGTTTATAATAAAGAAGGTTAGACATTTGCACCTCAAATAGCCAACTTTGCAATTAGATTTTTATTTATTTGACCAATGTCTATGTGTCAACATTCAATTTGTTGTTCTGTGGGAAGGTGATCACAAATTTGACGTTCAGATTATTCCAAGACGGGACTCACTTAGTCTGTCTTATGGCTCTTTTTCACTTCAGCATCTCTGAGCAGAGACTACAATTTCCAACCTGTGCTGGATATAACTTCTTACTATGGACTACATCTTTATGCAACTTTCTACAATTTACATTTAACATTTAGATTATGCCACTCTAGAATACACCATTGCTTCTTACCTAAATCATTAATTTATAATAAAATTAAAACAGAATTGCAAGAGTTATGTTTTGAGCTTGCCATCTCACATATTGATTGATCGCATTGCTTACTTAACTGTTGGTCCCTTTTTAGCGTATTATTACTTTGTTTTTATTTAAAAAAAAATTCATTTCACATATCCTTGTGAACATCATCTGTAAGTTATGGTGTAATTCTCAAAGACAGGAAGAGAAGAAAAAAATGAGGCAAATAGGTGACCAACATACTCTTTGACTGAGAAAAATCACTGTGAAATTTTGTACTTCTTGCATGAGAATATTGTTATCATAACATGGGCACAAAATTTTGAGTGTTTTGAGATGTGTTCCAAAAACCTTCAGCAATGATGGTTCTGTCCACCAACAGTTCCTTCTTTGGGAGGCAAAACCAAACAAGCAAAAAACACAATCAAAAAACCCCACAAAGAAACAAAAGCCAACAAAAAAAAATCCACACACCCCCTAGGATAAAAGAAAAAAAAAAAAAGAAGACAGAGAAAAGAGGAAAATTATGAAAAGAGAAAGAAAGAGAAAGAGAAAGAAAGAGAAAGAGAAAGAGAAAGAGAAAGAGAAAGAGAAAGAGAAA